>NC_091991.1:112180175-112210175 GCF_044704955.1 Pristiophorus japonicus | reverse complement strand
GTATCGAATAACTCCACGAGGCTAAGTACGGTGAGCTAGTTCAGGCATGGCCTTACTCTAGTTTATTTACTCTCAAAGTGAGGATTCAACATGGCTGCCAACATTATATACACGGCTTGCACGTGTTTGCCTGTGACAATTAAGACTCCGACAGTCGCGCCCTCCGGTGGCAGGTAAAACCCAGTTAACATACATAATATCATTCCCCCCCAAAGTCCTTGGTACAGGTTGTATTTACAAGTTGAGATGGTCCAGGGCCTTCCGCTCCCTGGTTGATCTTCTCAGTTCGAACCCAAGCTTGGTCGATGTGCCTCTTGCACGTTTGGCCATTTAACAGTTTGACTACAAACACCCTGTTCCCCTCCTTGGCCAAAGCCGTGCCAGCAACCCACTTTGGACCTTGACCATAATTCAGGACAAACACGAGGTCATGAACAGCAATGTCACGTGATACGGCCGCGCGATCGTGGTACCATTGCTGCCGTTGCCTTCTGGTTTCAACATGATCATTGAAATCCGGGTGTACAGGGAGAGCCTGGTTTTGAGGCCTCTCTTCATTAACAGCTCAGCAGGAGGGACCCCGGTGAGCGAATGGGGTCTCGTCCAGTAACTGAGCAGAATGCGAGTCTGTAAGGAGCTGTGAGTCACATGTTTTAGGCTCTGCTAATGGTTTGGACAGCCCACTCTGCTTGACTGTTAGACGCGGGTTTGAAAGGGGCAGACCTGACATGCTTGATGCCATTATGGGTCATAAACTCATGGAACTCCGAACTGATCAAACACGGTCCGTTGTCGCTGACAAGGACGTCGGGCAGGCCATGGGTGGCGAACAGGCCCGGAGGCTTTCAGTCGTGGCTGTGGACGTGCTGGATGACATGATTACGTATTCAATCTATTTGGAGTAATCGTCCACTCCCACTAAAAACATATTGCTGAGAAAGGGGCCGGCAAAATCCACGTGGATCCTTGACCACGGTTTGGATGGCCATGACCACAGACTCAGCGGAGCCTCCACAGGTGCGTTACTCAGTTGCATGCAAGTGTTGCACTGATGCACGCATGACTCCAAGTTCGAGTCAATGCTGGGCCTTCATCATGACAATGCCTGGGTGGGTACTGTGTAAATCTCGCACAAAAGTTTCCCTGCCTTTTTTTGGCATATCAACACGATTACCCCATAACAGACAATCAGACTGAATAGACAATTGATCTTTGCGGCTGCTATAAAGCTTAATTTCATCCTGCATTTCCTTGGGAATAGCAGACCAATTTCCATTTAGGACACACCTTTTTACGCTTGACAGTACAGGATCCTGGCTGGTCCAGGTCCTAATTTGACGAGCCGTGACGGGTGACCCGTTGCTCTCGAAGGCGTCCATGACCAGCAGCAAGTCTGCGGGTTACGACATTTCCACCCCGGTTGTGGGCAATGGTAGCCGGCTAAGCGCATCAGCACAGTTTTCAGTGCCTGGTCTGTGGCGGATGACATAATCATAAGCGGATAATGTCAGTGCCCATCTTTGGATGCGATGCGAGGCATTGATGTTTATATCTTTTCTCTCAGAAAACAATGAAATGCGCGGCTTGTGGTCTGTTTCAAGCTCAAACCGAAGCCCAAACAGGTATTGGTGCATTTTCTTAACCCCATATATGCATGCTAAAGCCTCTTTCTCTACCATACCAAAGGCTCTTTCAGCCTTAGGCAGACTTCTGGAAGCGTATTTGAGTTTGCCTGATACATTGGCTTGCTGGAGCACACAACCAATCCCATATGATGTGGCGTCACAGGCCAGCGCTAACTGCTTACATGGGTCATAGTGTATCAGTAATTTAGAAACATAGAAACATAGAAAATAGGTACAGGAGTAAGCCATTCGGCCCTTCGAGCCTGCACCACCATTCAATAAGATCATGGCTGATCATGCAACTTCAGTACCCCATTCCTGCTTTCTCTCCATACCCCTTGATCCCTTTAGCCATTAGGGCCACATCTAACTCCCTTTTGAATATATCTAACGAATTGGCCTCAACAACTTTCTGTGGTAGAGAATTCCACAGGTTCACAATTCTCTGAGTGAAGAAATTTCTCCTCATCTCGTTCCTAAAAGGCTTACCCCTTATCCTTAGACTGTGACCCCTGGTTCTGGACTTCCCCAACATTGGGAACATTCTTTCTGCATCTAACCTGTCCAATCCCATCAGAATTTTATATGTTTCTATGAGATCCCCTCTCATTTTTCCAGTGAATAAAAGCCTAGTCGATCCAGTCTTTCTTTATATGTCAGTCCTGCCATCCCGGGAATCAGTCTGGTGAACCTTCGCTGCACTCCCTCAATAGAAAGAATGTCCTTCTTCAGATTAGGAGACCAAAACTGTACACAATATTCCAGGTGAGGCCTCACCAAGGCCCTGTACAACTGCAGTAAGACCTCCCTGCTCCTATACTCAAATCCTCTCGCTATGAAGGCCAACATGCCATTTGCCGTCTTCACCGCCTGCTGTACCTGCATGCCAACTTTCAATGACTGATGTACCATGACACCCAGGTCTCGTTGCACCTCCCCTTTTCCTAATCTGTCACCATTCAGATAATATTTTGCCTTCCTGTTTTTGCCACCAAAGTGGATAACCTCACATTTATCTACATTATACTGTATCTGCCATGCATTTGCCCACTCACCTAACCTGTCCAAGTCACCCTGCAGCCTCTTAGCATCCTCCTCACAGCACACACTGCCACCCAGCTTAGTGTCATCTGCAAACTTGGAAATATTACATTCAATTCCTTTGTCCAAATCATTCATATATATTGTAAATAGCTGGGGTCCCAGCACTGAACCTTGCAGTACCCCACTATCACTGCCTGCCATTCTGAAAAGGACCCGTTTATTCCTCTTTGCTTCCTGTCTGCCAACCAGTTCTCTATCCACGTCAGTACATTACCCCCAATACCATGTGCTTTAATTTTGCACACCAATCTCTTGTAAGGGACCTTGTCAAAAGCCTTTTGAAAGTCCAAATACACCACATCCACTGATTCTCCCTTGTCCACTCTACTAGTTATATCCTCAAAAAATTCTAGAAGATTTGTCAAGCATGATTTCACTTTCATAAATCCATGCTGACTTGGACCGATCCTGTCACTGCTTTCCAAATGTGCTGCTATTTCATCTTTAATAATTGATTCCAACATTTTCCCCACTACTGATGTCAGGCTAACCAGTCTATAATTACCTGTTTTCTCTCTCCCTTCTTTTTAAAAAGCGGTGTTACATTAGCTGCCCTCCAGTCCATAGGAACTGATCCAGAGTCGATAGACTGTTGGAAAATGATCACCAATGCATCCACTATTTCAAGGGCCACTTCCTTAAGTACTCTGGGATATAGACTATCAGACCCTGGGGATTTATTGGCCTTCAAGCCCATCAATTTCCCTAATACAATTTCCCGCCTAATAAGGATTTCCTTCAGTTCCTCCTTCTCACTCGACCCTCGGTCCCCTAGTATTTCCGGAAGGTTTTTTGTGTCTTCCTTCATGAAGACAGAACCAAAGTATTTGTTCAACTGGTCTGCCATTTCTTTGTTCCCCATTATAAATTCACCTGATTCTGACTGCAAGGCACCTACATTTGTCTTCACTAATCTTTTTCTCTTCACATATCTATAGAAGCTTTTGCAGTCATTTTTTATGTTCCCAGCAAGCTTTTTCTCATACTCTATTTCCTCCTCGTAATTAAACCCTTTGTCCTCCTCTGCTGAATTCTAAATTCTAAACCAGTCCTCAGGTTTGCTGCTTTTTCTGGCCAATTTATACGCCTCTTCCTTGGATTTAACACAATCCTTAATTTCCCTTGTTAGCCACGGTTGAGCCACCTTCCCCGTTTTATTTTTACTCCAGACAGCGATGTACAATTGTTGAAGTTCATTCAGGTGATCTTTAAATGTTTGCCATTGCCTATCCACCGTCAACCCTTTAAGTATCATTCGCCAGTCTATTCTAGCCAATTCCTTTCTCATACCATCGAAGTTACCTTTCCTTAAGTTCAGGACCCTAGTCTCTGAATTAACTGTGTCATTCTCCATCTTAATAAAGAATTTTACCATACCATGGTCACTCTTCCCCAAGGGGCCTTGCACAACAAGATTGTTAATTAGTCCTTTCTCATTACACATCACCCAGTCTAGGATGACCAGCCCTCTAGTTGGTTCCTCGACATTTTAGTCTAGAAAACCATCCCTAATACACTCCAGGAAATCCTCTTCCACCGTATTGCTACCAGTTTGGTTAGCCAATCTATATGTAGATTAAAGTTGTCCATGATAACTGCTGTACCTTTATTGCACACATCCCTAATTTCTTGTTTAATGCTGTCCCCAACCTCGCTACTATTGTTTGGTGGTCTGTACACAACTCCCACTAGTGTTTTCTGCCCTTTGGCATTCCACAGCTCCACCCATACAGATTCCACATCATCCAAGCTAATGTCTTTCCTTACTATCGTGTTAATTTCCTCCTTAACCAGCAACGCTACCCCACCTCCTTTTCCTTTCTGTCTATCCTTCCTGAATGTTGAATACCCCTGGATGTTGAGTTCCCAGCCTTGGTCACCCTGTAATCCGTAATCCCAATTATATCATATTCGTTAAAGCTGCCTGCGCAGTTAATTCGTCCACCTTATTACGAATACTCCTCGCATTGAGGCACAGAGCCTTCAGGCTTGTCTTTTTAACACTTTGCCCCTTTAGAATTTTGCTGCAACGTGGCTGTTTTTGATTTTTGCCTTGGGTTTCTCTGCCCTCCACTTTTACTTTTCTTCTTTCTATCTTTTGCTTCTGCCCCCATTCTACTTTCCTCTGTCTCCCTGCATAGGTTCCCATCCCCCTGCCATATTAGTTTAACCCCTCCCCAACAGCACTAGCAAACACTCCCCCTAGGACATTGGTTCCGGTCCTGCCCAGGTGCAGACCGTCCAGTTTGCAATGGTCCCAGAACCGGTTCCAATGTCCCAGGAATTTGAATCCCTCCCTCCTGCATCACTCCTCAAGCCACATAGTCATCTTAGCTATCTTGCAATTCCTACTCTGAATAGCATGTGGCACTGGTAGCAATCCTGAGATTACTACCTTTGAGGCCCTACTTTGTAATTTAACTCCTAGCTCCCTAAATTCAGCTTGTAGGACCTCATCCCATTTTGTTTTTACCTATATCGTTGGTACCTATATGCACCACGACAACTGGCTGTTCACCCTCCCCCTCCGAAATGTCCTGCAGCCGCTCCGAGACATCCTTGACCCTTGCACCAGGGAGGCAACATACCATCCTGCAGTCTCGATTGCAGCCGCAGAAACGTCTATCTATTTCCCTTACAATTGAATCCCCTATCACTATAGCTCTCCCACTCTTTTTTCTGCCCTCCTGTGCAGCAGAGCCACCCACGGTGCCGTGAACTTGGCTGCTGCTGCCCTCCTCTGATGAGTCATCACCCTCAACAGTACCCAAAGCGGTTTATCTGTTTTGGAGGGAGATGACCGCAGGGGACCCCTGCACTACAATCCTTCCACTGCTCTTCCTGCTGGTCTCCCATTCCCTATCTGTCTGTGTAACCTTTACCTTTGGTGTGACCAACTCACTAAACGTGCTATTCACGACATCCTCAGCATCGTGTATATATATGTCTGTGTGTGTGTCTACATTGAATTTTACATGAAGATATAGAAACATAGAAACATATCTAACATACAAAGTTTTCTAAGGGGGCCTGGAGTTCCCCCCTCCCGGGAATATGTACACAGAAACGGCGGAACAACATTTGGAAGAAGAAAGTTGCCTTGTGAATTGTTGTTTCCAGCTCAGTGTGCGGATGAAGTTTGAGCTGGTGAGCCTGGCCCTGCTCTCCCTGAGGTTCAGTGGCTCCGGTGCCTGTGCCCAGCCGGTGGGTGAGCGACATTCACACAGCGAGGCACATCCCGTCTTCCGGATTTTGATCGAGGCATCAAGCCCTTCAGAGTAAATGGGGCAATGATTTAAAACTTTGGCAAACTTTAAAAGTGCCCCAAGAATTTCAGAAGTGAATGTTGCAGCAATTGTCGATCAGCGAGTGCCAGTTGTCTGCGCCTCCCCGCGTTGCCAGGCAACAGCTCTCGGCATTTCAGGCAAAGTTTGGACTGTACCATCCAGTTTAATTTAAAAAAAGTAAATTTAATTTCTGCAATAACGGAAATGCAATGCACGTATCTTCAACAATTCTAATGTTTCCTTTTCGAGATTACAGATGGGAAATTATCCAATTTGTTAAGAATGGACTCTTCCATCTCCATTAGCAACGGGCAAACAACATCGTGGAGCCGGTGGGGACTCGATCCGGTCAGTCTGGGACCGGGACCGGACCTGCCAACCTCCCGCCCGGAGCCCCCTGGACCCGCCAACCTCCCGCCCGGGACCCACCTGAGGAATATAAAAGTTTGGGGCGGGGCGGGGCGGGTCGGTGAGGATTTTACAGAGAGAGAGAGAGAGAGAGAGAATGACCTGCTGCACTGCCTGTTTGGAATAGTGTGTTTTGTGGAGCAGTCATTAGCCGAGCTGTTGCTAAAATATTGTCCTTGCTGCAGAGCGGATTGTGAGTGGAGCAGTTTCTGGGGCACAGAGCGGGGCCGGAGGATCTGTATGTCGGTCACAATGAACCAGATCGGGAACATGGCCGACATCCTGGCAAATGAGCAGTTTCTTCAAAGTGAATTGTAAGTCCCTTGTTATGTGATATTTTTAAAAGTCTATCTGAATACAGTAAAGATCATTAATATTGGTTGTCTACAAACCTGTGATGTTTCTCCAGCGACGTTAAGTGTCTACTGTACATGGTCCATGTCTCTGAGCCATACAGGAGGGCGGGTAGACCATGATGCGTCCGCAAAATCCTACAAATCCCCTGGGAGGTCAGACGCATCAACATTAGCGTCCTCGAACAGGCCAATATCCCCTGCATTGAAGCACTGACCACACTTGATCAGCTTCACTGGGCAGGCCACGTAGTTCGCAGGCCAGACATGAGACTCCCAAGCAAGCGCTCCACTCGGAACTCCTTCGTGGCAAATAAGTCAAAGGTGGGCAGAGGAAACGCTACAAGGACACCCTCAAAGCCTCCCTGATAAATTGCAACATCCCCGACACCTGGGAGTCCCTGGCTCAACACCGCCCTAACTGGAGGAAGTGCATCCGAGAGGGCGCTGAGCACCTCGAGTCTCATCACCGAGAGCATGCAGAAATCAAGTGCAGGCAGCGGAAGGAGCGTGCGACAAACCAGTCCCACCCACCCCTTCCCTCAACGACTATCTGTCCCACCTGTGACAGAGACTGTAATTCCCGTATTGGACTGTTCAGTCACCTAAGGACTCATTTTTAGGGTGGAAGCAAGTCTTCTTCGCTTCCAACCATGTAAAGTTTTCCTCCCTTGTGCAACACTGCCTGTATTGTGCCTTCCATCATTGCTCCAATTGCTCCAGGGTCCATTGGCCCCCATGTTGGCAGTTCTCCCTCACCATTGCTCAAGTGACCATGTGTGAGTCTAGATGGTGAATATTAGCAGGATTTTGACTGTGGGGAGGTTTGGGAACGATCCCTGTCCTCTCCTCACTTGATGCCCACATAATGAACACTTCCCTCAGAGAGTTCTGCAAAGTGATCGTCAGCGCGAAGCCCGGCAGATTGTGTTTCCGTCTCCTGCCCACTGATGTTGAGGCCAAGGAGAGTGCCCCAAACATTACCCTGGTTGGCTCAAGGCAGCTCTGGACTTCTCGTGCTCCATGCAACTCAGTAACACGCCATTCAATCAGCCATTGGGAGTGACACAAGTGGACAAATATTTTTATATTTCTATTTTTATTTAAAACTATTTATGCTTCCCTCTCTCTGAAAGGTACCAATCCCAGTCTGAGAGGCTAAACAGAGGGTCCTTATTCCGTCCTCTGTAACTGATTGCGGTGCACTCTCTGTAGGTTTTACCGTGTCCCTCTGCACAGGCACCTTGCATAGAAACAGGAGTAGGGCATTCATCCCATTGACTAGGAACATGAGTAGGGCATTCAGTCCCAGGATTGGGAACAGGAGTAGGGCATTCATCCCATTGACTAGGAACAGGAGTAGGGCATTCATCCCATTGACTAGGAACAGGAGTAGGGCATTCAATCCTGGACTAGGAACAGGAGTAGACCATTCAATCCTGGACTAGGAACAGGAGTAGACCATTCAATCCTGGACTAGGAACAGGAGTAGACCAGCTAGCCCGTGGACTGGGAACAAGAGTGGGCCATTCCAAGGAATAAATTTGGTTTTGACTTCAGGCATAAAGGGAGGATTTCCAGTTATCCCGGTGAAGTGATATGAGGTGGAAGTTGCTGGTTTATAACAATTCCGTTGTTGTATTTCCAGGCTACGATCTGAGGCTGGCCCCTGGAGACAGAGAGACCCCTGGCAGGATGTCGCTCTCACCGACCTTGAACCAGATGATGGATTGCTGGTGACACATGTCAATCAAACCAATGGGCTGGTGGTACGTCACTGACCTGCTCAGCTTGAGGGCTACACAAAAAACGGGTTAAATTTTGGGGTCAATGTTGTGAATACTACCCCCGGTGCCGAGTCTTATCAGGGGGCGCGGGGGGTCTCGGGAAACTGCGGGTGAATTCCTGCTCTGTGGGAACTCCCACATTAAATCTTGGTATCTTTGTTTTTCCTTCTTTAAGGTTTTCCAGAGTTTTCTCATCTAAAAATCATAAGATTCAGTGACTTGAAAGGCAGGGTTAAATTTGTATCACTGGTAAACATTATTAAGTTTGCACAAGACAGGGGCCAGCACATGGGAGCTAAGCTCCTGTGGAAACTAAAGCACATTGAATCCTTTGTATTTGTTACTTATTTTGTGACTCCTAGTTTTTGATAGTAACATTTGGGAATGAGATTTGCACAGAATGAGGCCATTCGGCCCATCGTGCCTGTGCCGGCTTTTTGAAAGTTATCCAGTTAGTCCCACTCACTCCCCCTGCTCTTTCTTCACAGCCCTGCAAATGTTTCTGTTGCAAGTATTTATCCAATTTCCCCCTGTTTGAAAGTCCAATGCTGCAGGCAGCTCGCGAGCCTGCGGTTTCTGGTCCTGAACTGTCCGCTTTGCATCGTGTCATCCGCAGAGAACGGAGGGCAGACAGGCGTTGGCCAATGAAAACCAGACCGCGGAGGAGTGGCTGACCAATCACAGCCTGGAATGCCAGAATTTAACAGTTCATGACCTTTTAACGCAAGGCAGGATCATCACGTGAGTCCAACGGAAACATCACCATTTAGCGGGAATTATATTGGCTAAAGCTCCTTTTAACTACATTATCCCCTCTTCCCCTCCAGGGAAAAGGATGAGAGTGACATTAAACACTTGCAGCTCAGGTTGGACATAGTTGATAAGTTTGAATCCAGACTCCATGAGTAAGTATTTTTCTTGTTTCCTCTATTATATATTTGCTCTGTAAACACAATAAGGATAAACAGATTACACAGAAGCAGAGGGAATGGTGTCTGAGGCACAGGTGAGATTGAGAGAGGAGAGTCAGCATGGTTTTATGAAAGGGAAATCATGTTTGACAAATATACTGGAGTTCTTTGAGGATGTAACGAGCAGGGTGGATAAGGGGGAACCAGTGGATGTGGTGTATTTGGATTTCCAGAAGGCATTCGATAAGGTGCCACATAAAAGGTTACTGCACAAGATAAAAGCTCACGGGGCTGGGTCATTGAACATATTGAAGGTGGAGATAGACAGATTTTTGAACGGTAAGCGAGTCAGGGTTATGGGGAGCGGGCGGGGATGTGTTGAGGCCAGGATCAGATCAGCCATAATCTTATTGAATGGCTGAGCAGGCTCAAGGGGCCAAATGGCCTACTCCTGCTCCTATTTCTTATGTTCTTATGAATAGTGTAGTTCACAGATGGAGTGAGACAGACACAGCACAGAGGGAGAGATGAGGAAAAGAGGGAGAGATGACAGCGACAGTGAAGCGGAGGAAAGATCAAGGGACAGATAGAGAGATTGGGGCAGAAAGAAAGACAGATGTAGAGGCCAGGACGGAATGAGAGAGAAACATTGAGGACAAAGAAAGACTTGCATCTATACGGTGTCTTTCACAGGACATCCCAAAACACTTTACAGTCAATGAAGAACTTTTTGATGTGTAGACGCTGTTGTAATGTAGGAGTAGAGGAGTGTGTGCACGGGAACATGTCCCTGGACAGATGTGGACAGTGGTTAATGTATTGGACAACACTGGTCCTGCTGCTCAGCCGCTTTTGGAGAGGGACTTTGTACCTAAAAGACAATCGTCGGGTTGAATAGTGGAAAGTGAGGCGGGGTGAGGATTGTACGGTTATGCCTGGGGCTCGAGGAGAGTTTACACCACACCTGCACCCAGTGGGGTAGAGCCTGTGCTTGGGTCACATGGTCTGTGGGAGGGGTGAGCTGGATGGGCTGAATGGCCTTTTATTCATTCTGTGTTACCTCCCGTTTCTTGTTCTCTCCGACAGGGTGGCGCGGAGTTTGCTCAAGTCCTCGTTCTGACCCATTTTATTGCAATTTCAGGATGACTGGCCTTTACCACCAACGGATGCAATGGCTGATGGAAGGCAGCAGAAAGGTGAACTTTCCTGATTTGTGATCACAGCACAGAATGATACTGTTACGTATTTAACCCCTTGTAACCTGCATGACACTTGACCACCAGAGGGCCCACCTGTTGGAGTCCCAGCAACTCTTGGTAGCACAGTATATAAGCAGGCCACCCACGAGGTACCTGCACTCTGGAGCCTTATTAAAGGAGCTAAGGTCACACTTGCTCATTACACACAGTACTGTTTCACCCTTTATTGTGAGTGTATTAGATACAGCACAGATGGAGGCCATTCAGCTCGCTGAACTTGCAGCCCTGCATGTGACAAGTTTGATATTTGAATGCAGTGGAATTTCCTGTAAAATATCAGTGCGTAGAGTAAAGCAGCAATCTTGGTGAGGAGCCTGGTTTGGGGTTAATGAGCTGACTCTACAGAAGGCAGGACACTGGAGAAAGCACTCCCAAAACGACCCCTTAAAAGTTCATCTCAAATAGAAATTGTGGACACAGCTCCTGATTAATAGCGACTGAATAAGGCAAAATACATATTGATTACGAAGTTCTGGGGTTTTGACCAGTGTTTTTGTGATCGTCTCTGCAGTGCGGGCAGGCACAGCAGGAGGGGCGAATGAGCGGCAAGAGTCTGTAGAGGGAAGTGATCAGGGCCCAGGAGAGGTGTGAGTTCGGGGCCCAGAAGAGGCGAGGGCCCAGTGGCAGCACGGACCCAGCCCACACTGTGATATGTGTGCGCGCTAGGTCTGTGCAGCAGAGCAGGTCTCCAGTTAGTCTTGGGTAATTCTTGCCACTGGACCAAGACCTAGCTCTGTCAAGCCCGTGTGGTGGCTGGTGCATTGAAACACCTGTAAACTTACCCTTATTGGTGTGGAAGCAAGTCATCCTCGATACGAGGGACCGCCTATGTTGAATTAGCAACACTGGTTCACACTGATGGAATGTTTGTTTCCGTGTTAATTACCCGGGTTTCTGATATTTTGGGGGATTGTATCACTGGAAATTTGTCTGTTTTTCCGGCCCTATGAAAACTAAATCAGCGACCTTGACTGTGATCGTCAAAGACGGCTCTAACCTGGTGTCTCCTTGTCCCACTAGATGTTCGGACTGGTCAAAGGCACTCGGGTCGGTCTGCTTGTCGACTCCTCTGATGCAAACTGCGGACTAGGACGACTGCAAGACCTTCAGACAGCTCTCCTGGTCAGTGCAACGACCGCTCGAAGGAATTGATGCTATTGTGTAGAAAGGGTTTGCATTTGGGTGTGTGAGCAATGCATCTGCAGGGTTTTACTTGTCTGGCTCGCTGGTGCTGTGCTATGTTGAACTGCGTGTCTTGATTCACAGTGTCTGCTGGACGAACAGCTCTGCTACAAGAGGCAGTTTTATTTCCTCTCCTTCGGTAGCGACCTCGCTCCGCTCTGGGAGACCCCTCGGGACGTTAACATTCGCACGTAAGTGGCTTTTCAGTCCTGTTCGTGAAACGCCTGTACCCGCTCCACCATGGGCCACAGTGTATCCAGCTGCCTAGGGCCCAGCTCTGGAACTCCCTCCCTACACCTCTCTACCTCTCCTCCTTTTAAGACGCTTCTTAAAACCGACCTCTTCCCCTCCTAATATCTCCTTATGTGGCTCATTGTCAAAGTTTGATTGATAATCACCCCTTGGGACGATTTACTACATTAAGGGTGCTATATATAAAGGCAAGTTGTTGTTGTATCCAGTGGCAGCCCTGCTGTTTATTGTGAGTCTGTGTGGGGGGGGGGGGGGAAACAGGACAAGAAAGTATCCTTGTGATTGATCGCCCGGGTGTTGCTTGCACAGTGTCCGGGAGATTGGCCTTTAAATCCAGGCGACTCTGGGAATGTTGGCAACCCTAATGCAAGGAGTAAAACGGTTCCCTTTAAAGTGGTCACAGTGACCGAGCACTTGTGTGCACGAGACCCTTTCTGCCCTATCTCTCTAACCTCCTCCAGCCCTACAACCCTCCGCCATCTCCGCGTTCTTCCAATTCTTGCGCCTCCCCGATTATAATCACTCCATCATCGGTGGCCGTGCCTTCAGCTGCCTGGGCCTCAAGCTCTGGAACTCCCTCCCTAAACCTCTCCGCCTCTCCACCTCTCTTTCCTCCTTTAAGACGCTCCTTCAAACCCTACCTGACCTGTCCTAATATCTCCTTATGTGGCTCGGTGCATATTTCCCTGCGAAGCGCCTTGAGATGTTTTGCTACGTTAAAGACGTTATATAAATTCAAGTTGCTGCAGGAGAATAATATCTAACAGCAGGCAAAACATTATTGTTCTCACACCTGCCCCTCGAGCAATGGGTGTCCTGTTCTTTGCAGCCTGGATGAAGCTCGGCAGTGGGTTCAGGATCTCCAGCCCAGTGGGAGCTGCAACCTGTTGAAGGCCCTGAACAGCGTGGTGAAAGTGAGGACGCTGAACTTGCTGCTGATTATATTGGGCACGGGGTAAGAAAGCATTGGAACTCTCGAGTTCCCCGTCACTCGTGCCTCATTCGTGACATTTACTTGCACAAGGCAGAGCAGCACAAAGAGAGCTCGCGTCCGATGAGGAGAGGTTGAGTACAATGGGCCTATATTCTCTGGAGTTTAGAAGAATGAGAGGTGATCTCATTGAAACATATAAAATTCTGACGGGACTGGACAGGGTAGATGCAGGAAGAATGTTCCCGATGTTGGGGAAGTTCAGAACCAGAGGTCACAGTCTCAGGATAAGGTGTTGGCCATTTAGGACTGAGATGAGGAGAAACTTCTTCACTCAGAGAATTGTGAACCTGTGGAATTCTCTACCCCAGAGACGTGTGAAGGCTCAGTCGTTGAGTATATTCAAGACAGAGAGCGATTGATTGTTGGACTCCAGGGAATTGAGGAAGATCAGGCCAGGAAAGTGGAGGTGAGGTCGAAGATCAGCCATGATCTTATTGAATGGTGGAGCAGGCCCGAGGGGCCGTTTGACCTCCTCCTGCTCCTAATTCATATTTTCTTATCTTTTCAATGCAAAATACAAAATGATGTACAATACACTTGTTGCAGTACCTGGAAATAATGAAGCCTTGTAGTGGTGACGCATGAATATGAATGAGTCACATTTCAACATGTGTATCTCCCAGGCATCCGGTGTTGTGCCAGGAAATGCCACAATAGAAGCAGTTATTCATTGAGTACAGTGCATTATATGAAGAGAATATTAGTGTCTCATTAAACTCTTTACAAAAGCATTCTGTACTTTTATTTACTGATAAGGCAGTGCTGGCTTATGAAGAAGATGCTGCCTTTGTTTGGAACTCTGTTCTCAGCCGTGGCTCAGTGGGCAGCACTCACTTTCGCCTCCAGTCAGAAGGTCGTGGGTTCAAGTCCCACTCCACAGACTGGAGCACATAAATCTAGGTTGACATTTCCAGTGCAGTGCTGAGGGAGTGCTGCACTGTCAGAGGTGCCGTCTTTCAGATGAGACGTTAAACCGAGGCCCCGTCTGCTCTCTCAGGTGGCTATAAAAGATCCCATGGCACTATTTCGAAGATAAGCAGAGAGATGTCCCCGCTGTCTTAGCCAATGTTTATTCCTCAACCAGCATTCACTAAAAACAGATTAACTGGTCATTTAACCCATTGTTGTTTGTGGGAGCTTGCAGTGCACAAATTGGCTGCCGCATTTCCCAAATTACAACAGTGACTACACGTAATGTGTGCACCTGTGAGTATCACAGGTTTGTGGAGCTGTCAAGTTGTGAGTGGCTTAGCTCTGAACGTAATGTTCACAATACTCAATAAAACCCCAGCCAGTTGGGTTCAGGGGATCCATAATGAGGCAAGTGGTTGTGAGCCTGGTGGATGAACTATAATGTGCAGTGTGATTGTTAAACCGTTGCTGATAAACCAACTTGTTCTTAATAGCAAAGAACCCATGAAGCAAATACATACACCTCCCCCAGCCACAGTACCTTGCCCCATTCCAAGTGCAGTCCTCCCCCTGCCACCCCACCATAGATGGGGCAGGCATTGTGTATGGATTGTTAACAGGTTTATTGGCTATGAAGTGAATAGTGACAGTGTCGTGACTTCTGGATATCATTCACTCCACCACTCCAATTATGTCCCTTGTAGGGGGTTGGAAGAACGTGATCTGTCTTCTCTGAGTTCCCTCTCTCCCCTCTGATTCCCGTCCCCCCACCCCACCCATGTCGTTGCCCCCTTCCCCGACCCCAGTCTCTCTCTCTCTCCCTCTCTCTCGGCTGCAAGCTGGCCCTCTCGTCCCCTGAGAGCGGTCGGGGGGGGCGGGGGGAGGGGCGGGGAGAGAGTCGGGGGGAGGGGCGGGGAGAGAGTCGGGGGGAGGGGCGGGAGAGAGAGTCGGGGGGAGGGGCGGGGAGAGTGTCGGGGGGGGGAGCGGGGAGAGAGTTGGGGGGGGGGTGGGGAGGGGGATAGAGGGCCAGGGCCTGACTGGGCGAAGAGAGTCGGGAGCCTCAGGTCCTGCTTCTCGGCACCACGTGGGAATGATTGAAGGCCGGACGGGCGGGGAGCTTGTCGGGGCTGATCTGTCAAAAGAAGTGCAGTGCAAATTATTTTTTTCCTTCTCCTTTCAGTCCTGATCAGGCCGCAGAGATTGTGTCTGACTATATGCAGCAGTGCCTGCTGGGAAGATGTTTGCCCATCCAGGCTGTCGCATACGACTGCAGCAGTCACATGACTCATGTAAGTGGGCAATCGGGAGGTGCGGTGCGACGCGAGACACTAAACCACGCAGCCTCCATTATCCGGCGTGGTCAATCGCTGTGATGCATCGAGTCGCTACAAGGCTTCCTTCAAACACCGTCCCTTTGGTTATTAGACGCCACAATATCTCTCTTGGTGTGTTGTCATCGCCCTCATTCCCATCTCCCAGTTAGTGCTGTATCCGGGCGGAATTCGGGAAATCGCTTCTCCGCCAGAGATATTTCTCAGACATGGTTTCGAATTCTTCGGGTGGATTTATTTTTTTGCCCCTTGTATGAGACTCAGTCAGGTTCCTGATGCTTCCCGTATATTTCGGGAGGAATGACAAGCAATGGGGGTAGAGAGCCAATGGAAAGCCACTGAAGTGTGTGTGAGTGAACAGGAGGAGCCGAGGGGCTCACATACATCCTCCATCAAAAGTGCGGATGCAGGTCGATAAAAACATAGAAATAAGTCAGTACAATTTGGGGTTTTATGAAAGGAGACACATGGTAAACGGGTAGTGAAGTCATGATGCGTTGGAATGGTTCTATTGCCACGAATGCAGAACGACATCCTCCGGTATAATTCAGTTGAGTGTTGGATTCCTGTTTAATGTCGACAGAGTTATTGTGCTCTAACGTGTTGAACATTTTGTGATTCCAGACAACACTTAGGGCCCTGGCGGAGGTCTCGGGCGGACGTTACCACTCCTACTCCTCGGGCTGTCAGGTAATCTCTCTCCGGACCTCGCTACACTTCCCTTTCTTTTTGGTCTTCTGCTTTTTCTCATCGAAGCCGGTTGGCTCCCAACACCTCGCCCAATTTTTAATTATTTTTTTTCCATTCCTGGGATGTGGGCGTCGCTGGCAACGCCAGCATTTATTACCCATCCCTAATTGCCCCTCGAGAAGGTGGTAGTGAGCCGCCTTCTTGAACTGCTGCAGTCCGTGTGGTGAAGGTGCTCCCACAGTGCTGTTAGGGAGGGAGTTCCAGGATTTTGACCCAGCGACGATGAAGGAACGGCGATATACTTCCAAGTCAGGATGGTGTGTAACTTGGAGGGGAACATGGAGGTGATGGTGTTCTTCCTGCTGCCATTGTCCTTCTAGGTGGTAGAGGCCGCAGATTTGGGAGGTGCTGCCGAAGAAGCCTTGGCGTGTAGATGGTACACACTGCAGCCATGGTGTGTCGGTGGTAGAGGGAGTGAATGTTGAAGGTGGTGGATGGGGGGCCAATCAAGTGGCTGCTTTGTCCTGGATGGTGTTGAGCTTCTTGAGTGTTGTTGGAGCTGCACTCATCCAGGCAAGTGGAGAGTATTCCATCACACTCCTGACTTGTGCCTTGTAGATGGTGGAAAGGCTTTGAGGAGTCAGGCCGTGAGACACTCGCCACAGAATACCCAGCCTCTGACCTGCTCTTGTAGCCACAGTATTTATGTGGCTGTTTAAGTTAAGTTTCTGGTCAATGGTGACCCCCAGGATGTTGATGGTGGGGGATTTGGCGATGGTAATGCCGTTCAATGTCAATTGGCCCATTCTTCTAGGGTGGAGAGGCCGAGATTGTTCCCATTAGAGCAGAGAAGGTTAAAGGTAGATTTGATAGAGGTGGGTTTTGATGGAGTGAGTAAGGAGAAAGTGGAAAGTGTTTTCACTGGCAGGAGGGTTGGTAACCAGTGACCACATTAGTCTCAGAAAACATACACAATTCTTACAGGGCTTGACAGGGTAGATGTAGGGAGGATGTTTCCCTGGGCTGGGGAGTCTAGAACCAGGGGTCACAGTCTCAGAATAAGGGGTCGGCCATTTAGGACTGAGAAGAGGAGAAACTTCTTCACTTGGAGGGTGGTGCATCTTTGAAATTCACTGCCTCAGAGAGCTGTGGAGGCTCAGTCTTTGAGTATATTCAAGACAGAGATCAATAGATTTTTGGATATTAAGGGAATCGAGGGAAATGGGGACAGTACAGGAAAGTGGAGTTGAGGTAAAATATCAGCCATGATCTCATTGAATGGCGGAGCAGGCTCGAGGGGCCGAATGGCCTACTCCTGCTTCTAATTCTTATATTCTCACAGATTTAAGACAATTGACAAAAGATCCAGAGGGGAGCTGAGGATTTTTACGCAGCGAGTTGTTGTGATCTGGAACGCACTGTCTGAAAGGGCAGATGGAGCAGATTCAATAGTTACTGTCAATAGGGAATTGTATAAATACTTGAAAAGGAAATATTAGCAGGGCTGTGAGGAAAGAGATGGAGGCGTGGGAATAATTGGATCATTCACAGAGCTGGCACAGGCACGATGGGCCGAAAGGCCTCCTGTGTTGTATTCTACGATTCTAACTTTAAAATATTGGAGAAAATTTTACACCTGAATCCTGAAGGTTAGAACCCGACTACAATTTGCTTTTATATCGCACCTTTAACATCGAAGAATGTCCCAAGGTGCTTCACAGGAGTGTGAGCAAAAGCCGCACTGAGCCAAGGAGTGATTGGGAGGGGTGACAGAAAGCTTGGTCAGAGAGGTGAGTTTTAAGGACGGTCTTAAAGGAGGCGGAGGGGATTAGAGAGGCAATGCTAGAGCCTGGGTCTGAGGCACTGAATTCCTTCTGTACTGCAGCAACGATATTGAGGCCTTGATGGAGGAAGTCAGCCGCCAATGGTGGGGCGGAGGGAAGGGAAGGGAGGGATGCGCAAGATGCTGGAGTCAGAGGAAGGAGCGTTAGTGGTTGGGGGAGGGCAGCGATCTCTGGGGTGGGGGGGAGAGGGGGGGCAGGGGGGCGGGGGTTGTGGGGCTGGAGGAGATTACAGAGATAGGGAGGGGCGAGGCCATGGAGGGATTTGAACACACGGATGAGAATTATACTGAGCCGGTCTAGTCTGACCACCACTGACCTATTGCTGAGACAAAGCTTTCAGCCCAGCCCCTTCCTATCTCTGTAACGTCCTCCAGCCCGACAACCCTCCGAGATGTCTGCGCTCCTCCAATTCTGGCATCGTGCACATCCCTGATTATAATCGCTCCACCATCGGTGGCCATGCCTTCAGCTGCCTGGGCCCCAAGTTCTGGAACTCCCTCCCGAAACCTCTCCGCCTCTCTACCTCTCTTTCCTCCTTTAAGATGCTCCTTAAAACCTACCTCTTTGACCAAACTTTTGGTCACCTGTCCTAATATCACCTTACGTGGCTCGGTGAGATATTTTGATTGATAATCACTCCTGTGAAACGCCTTGGGACATTTTACTACATTTCCTGGGATAATCTTACAGATGTTTTAATGAGCGGGACTCCAGGCAGCCCCTTCCGGCCACTGTTGATGGGGGGAGTGTTATTGTTGGTTCTCTGCTGTGTGTCTCTCTGTCCTGTAGACTCGGATGTGCTGGAGTAGCGATATCGAGGTCCTGGTGGAGGAGCTGCAGCGAGCCAGAGACGTGCTGGGGAAGATCCGGGAGATACGGCAGGGCCTGATGGGAGATGCTCTCGGGGGAATTATGAAAGAGGTAATGTCGGCTGGCATGGTCCCGGCGGGGGGGGGGGGGGGCGCACAGTACTGGGCGCGCATAGAATACTAGAAATTTACGGCACAGAAGGAGGTCATTTCGGTTCATCCTGTCCACGCCGCCTGAAAAAAAGCTATCCAGCCTAATCCCACTTTCCAGCACTAGGTCCGTAACCTTGTGGGTTACGGCACTTCAAGTGCACTTCCAAGTACATTTTAAATGTGGTCAGGCAGTGAGTTCCAGACCCCCACCACCCTCTGAGTCAAAAAAGTTCTCCTCAACACCCCTCTAATCCTTCTACCAATTACTTTACATCCATGGCCGCTGGTTATTGACCCTCTGCTAAAGGAAAAGGTCCTTTCTATCCACTGTACCCAGGCCCCTCATAATTTTATACACCTCAATTAAGTCTCCCCTCAGCCTCCTCGGCTCCAAAAACAACCCCAGCCTATCTAATCTTTCCTCATAGCTAAAACCCTCCAGTCCAGGCAACATCCTCGTAAATCTCCTCTGCACCCTCTCTAGTGCAATCACATCTTTCCTGTCATCATCATCATAGGTAATCCCTCGAAATCGAGGAAGACTTGCTTCCACTCTAAAAGTGAGTTCTCAGGTGACTGAACAGTCCAATACGGGAATTACAGTCTCTGTCACAGATGGGACTTACAGTCGTTGAGGGAAAGGGTGAGGGGGGAGTCTGGTTTGCCGCACGATCCTTCCGCTGCGTGCGCTTGATTTCTGCATGCTCTTAGCGACGAGACTTGAGTTGCTCCGCGCCCTCTCGGATGCTCTTCCTCCACTTAGGGCGGTCTTGGGCCAGGGATTCCCAGGTGTCGGTGGGATGTTGCACTTTATCAGGGAGGCTTTGAGGGTGTCCTTGAAACGTTTCCTCTGCCCACCTTGGGCTCGCTTGCCGTGTAGGAGTTCCAAGTAGAGCGCTTGCTTTGGGAGTCTCGTATTGGGCATGCGAACAATGTGGCCCGCCCAACGGAGCTGGTCAAGTGTGGTCAGTGCTTCGATGCTGGGGATGTTGGCCTGATCGAGGACGTTAACGTTGGTGCGTCTGTCCTCCTAGGGGATTTGCAGGATCTTGCAGAGGCACCGCTGGTGGTATTTCTCCAGTGCTTTGAGGTGCTACTGTATATGGTCCACGTCTCTGAGCCATATCGGAGGGCGGGTATCACTACAGCCCTGTAGACCATGAGCTTGGTGCCAAATTTGAGGTCCTGGTCTTCGAACACTCTCTTCCTCAGGCAACTGAAGACTGTGCTGGCGCACTGGAGGTGGTGTTGGACCTTGTCGTCGATGTCTGCCCTTGCTAGTAGTAGGCTCCCGAGGTATGGAAAGTGGTCCATGTTGTCCAGGGCCATGCCGTGGATCTTGATGACCGGGCAGTGCTGTGTGGCGGGATCAGGCTAGAGGAGGACCTTTGTCTTACGGATGTTTAGTGTAAGGCCCATGCTTTCGTACACCTCAGTGAAAATATTGACAATGGCTTGGAGTTCGGCCTCTGAGTGTGCGCAGACGCAAGCGTCATCCGTGTACTGTAGTTCGATGGAATCAGTCTGGTGAACCTTCGTTGCACTCCCTCTATGGCAAGTATATCCTTCCTCAGGTAAGGAGACCAAAACTGTACACAATACTCCAGATGCGGTCTCACTAGGGCCCTATATAATTTCAGTAAGACGTCTTTACTCTTATACTCAAATCCTCTTGTAATAAAGGCCAGCATACCATTTGCTTTCTTCATTGCTTGCATTACCTGCATGTTAACTTTCAGTGATTGGTGTACAAGGACACCCAGATCCCTCTGAATACCAACATTTCCTAATCTCTCACCGTTTAAAAAATACTCTGTTTTTCTTTTTCCTACCAAAGTGGGTAACTTCACATTTCCCCACATTATATTCCATTTGCCATGTTCTTGCCCACTCACTTAGCCAGTCCATATCCACTTGAAGCCTCTTTGCATCCTCCTCACAACTTACATTCCCACCTAGCTTTGTATCATCAGCAAACTTGGATATATTACATTTGGTCCCTTCATCCAAATCACCGATGTAGATTGTGAATAGCTGGGGCCTGTTATATATATATAAACTTATATTTACTCTGTACAGCCACCAGAGGGCTCATCCCCTGGATTCCCAAGGGATCCCATAATCCCTTGGGAGCACAAGTATTTAAGGAGACCTGCAATAAAAGACTATGATCATACTTTACTTTGAGCTCACAGTGTTCAGTCTGACTCTTTCTCCATACATAACAACTGGCGACGAGATACAGATAGCGAACTCAAAGATGCAGAGAACAGTGGGCATCCTGGAGAAATTCTTGGAGGGAGATGATTGGGAAACTTTTGTAGAACGACTCAACCAATACTTTGTGACCAATGAGCTAGATGGGGAAGAGAGCGCTGCCAAACGAAGGGCGATCCTCCTCACCGTCTGTGGGGCACCAACGTATGGCCTCATGAAGAATCTGTTCACTCCAGCGAAACCCACGGAGAAATTGTATGACGATTTGTGCACACTGGTCTGAGAGCATTTGAACCCAAAGGAAAGCGTTCTGATGGCGAGGTACCGGTTCGACACCTACAAAAGGTCTGAAGGCCAGGATGTGGCGAGTTATGTCACCGTGTTAAGACGCCTTGCAGGACATTGTGAATTTGGAGCACGTGTTCAGAGACTTTTTCGTCCTTGGCATTGGCCACGAAACCATACTTCGCAAACTTTTGACTGTAGAGACTCCAACCTTGAGTAAGGCCATAGCGATAGCCCAGGCGTTCATTGCCACCAGTGACAATACGAAGCAAATCTCTCAGCACACGAGTGCTGCTATAAGTACTGTGAACAAAGTAATGTTGTTTTCGAATCATAACGTACAGGGCAGGTCACACATACCTGCAGCTGCACGTCTGCAGATGTCTCAGAGTCCACCATCAAGGGTGATGAATGCAAGGCCATTAACACCTTGTTGGCACTGCGGGGTGATCATCGTTTCCATTCATGCCAATTCAAAGGATACATTTGCAAGGACTGTGGAACAACGGGACACCTCCAACGAGTGTGCAGGCGAGCTGCTAAGCCTGTTAAACCTGCAAACCACCACATTGCAGAGGAGGACAGATCCACGGAGGATCACGATGAACCAGAGCATCAGATAGAGAAGGCAGAGGTACATGGAGTGCACACATTCACCACGAATTGTCCCCGATAATGCTGAATGTTGAACTAAATGGACTCCTGGTGTCAATGGAGCGGGACACAGGCACGAGCCAGTCCATCATGGGCAAAAAGACTTTCGAAAGATTGTGGTGCAACAAGGCCTCAAGGCCAGTCTTAACTCCAGTTCGCACGAAACTAAGAACTTACACAAAAGAACTGATTCCTGTAATCGGCAGTGCTACCATAAAGGTCTCCTACGATGGAGCGGTGCACAAGCTACCACTCTGGGTGGTACCGGGCGATGGTCCCACGCTGCTCAGCAGGAGCTGGCTGGGAAAGATACGCTGGAACTGGGACGATGTCCGAGCGCTATCGCCTGCTGACGACACTTCGCGTGCCCAGGTCTTAAACAAATTTCCTTCGCTGTTCGAACCAGGCATCGGGAAATTCCAAGGAGCAAAAATGCAGATCCACCTAATTCCGGGGGCGAGAGCAGTTCCGTACATGATGAGAGAAAGGGTAGAGATCGAGCTAGACCGGCTGCAAAGAGAGGGCATCATTTCACCGATCGAGTTCAATGAGTGGGCCAGTCCTATCATCCCAGTCCTCAAGGGAGACGGCACCGTCAGAATCTGTGGCGATTACAAAGTAACTATCAATCGTTTCTCCCTGCAGGACCAATACCCACTACCAAAGGCCGATGACCTCTTTGCAACGCTGGCGGGAGGAAAGACGTTCTCGAAGTTGGATCTAACCAGCCGACATGACGCAGGAACTGGAGGAATCATCGAAGGCCTCACCTGCATCAACACGCACAAAGATCTCTTTGTTTATAACAGATGCCCGTTTGGAATCTGATCAGCGGCGACGATATTCCAGGGAAACATGGAAAGCTTACTGAAGTCGGTCTCGCACACCGTGGTCTTCCAGGACGACATCTTGGTCACAGATCGGAACACAGTCGAGCATCTGCAGAACCTGGAGGAGGTTCTTAGTCGACTCAACCGCGTGGGGCTCAGGTTAAAACACTCGAAGTGTGTTTTCCTGGCGTCTGAAGTGGAGTTCTTGGGAAGGAGGATTGCGGCGGACGGCATCAGGCCCACCAACGCAAAGACAAAGGCAATCGAGAACGCACCGAGGCTACAGAACGTGATGGAGCTGCGGTCATTTCTGGGACTCCTGAGCTACTTTGGTAATTTCTTACCGGGTCTCAGCACACTGTTAGAACCACTGCATGTCTTACTATGGAAAGGGGATGAATGGGTTTGGTGCAAAAGCCAAGAAAATGCCTTTGTAAAAGCGAGAAAATTGTTATGCTCAAACAAATTGCTTGTGTTATATGATCCATGTAAGCGTTTGGTACTAGCGTCGTCATATGGCATCGGGCGTGTATTGCAACAAGCTAATGATTTTGGGAAACTGCAACCGGTTGCTTATGCATCCAGGAGTCTGTCTAAGATAGAGAGCCTACAGCATGATTGAGAAAGAAGCGTTAGCGTGTGTATATGGGGTAAAGAAAATGCATCAATACCTGTTTGGGCTAAAATTCGAATTGGAAACCGACCATAAGCCACTTATATCCCTGTTTTCCGAGAGTAAAGGGATAAATACCAACGCATCGACCCGCATCCAGAGATGGGCGCTCACGTTGTCCGCATACAACTACGCCATCTGCCACAGGCCAGGCACAGAAAATTGCGGCAATGCTCTCAGTAGGCTGCCATTGCCCACCACGGGGTGGAAATGGCGCAGCCCGCAGATCTAGCCATGGTTATGGAAGCATTTGAGAGTGAGCAATCACCCGTCACTGCCCGGAAGATCAAATCCTGGAGAAGCCAGGACCCCTTATTATCTCTAGTCAAAAGCTGTGTGCTTCACGGTAGCTGGTCCAGTGTCCCAGTGGAAATGCAGGAAGAGATAAAGCCGTTCCAGCGGCGCAAAGATGAAATGTCTATACAAGCAGACTGCATTCTGTGGGGCAATCGAGTAGTGGTCCCTAAAAAGGGCAGAGACACCTTCATCAATGACCTCCACAGTACACACCCAGGCATCGTGATGATGAAAGCGATAGCCAGATCCCACGTGTGGTGGCCCGGTATCGATGTGGACTTAGAGTCCTGCGTTCCACAGATGTAACACATGTTCGCAGCTAAGCAATGTACCCAGGGAGGTGCCACTAAGTCCAAACCGTGGTCTAGGGTACACGTCGACGATGCAGGCCAGTTCTTGGGCAAAATGTTCCTTGTGGTTGTAGACGCGTACTCCAAGTGGATTGAATGTGAGATAATGTCGGCTAGCACGTTCGTTGCCACTACTGAAAGCCTGAGGGCCATGATTGCCACACACGGTTTACCTGATGTCCTGGTGAGCGACAATGTGCCATGTTTTACCAGTGCTGAGTTCAAAGAATTCATGACCCGTAACGGGATAAAACATGTCACATCTGCCCCGTTTAAACCAACGTCCAATGGTCAGGCAGAGAGAGCAGTGCAAACCATGAAGCAGGGCTTGAAGTGGGTAACTGAAGACTCACTGCAGACTCGCCTATCCCGAGTCCTGCTTAGCTACTGCACGAGACCCCACTTGCTCACTGGGATCCCACCTGCTGAACTGCTCATGAAAAGAGCACTTAAGGCAAGGCTCTCGTTGGTTCACCCTGATCTACATGAACAGGTAGAGAGCAGGCGGCTTCAACAAAGTACATACCATGATAGCGCCAATGTGTCACGTGAGATTGAAATCAGTGATCCTGTATTTGTATTGAATTATGGACAAGGTCCCAAGTGGCTTCCCGACACTGTTGTGGCCAAAGAGGGGAGCAGGGTGTTTCGGGTCAAACTTTCAAATGGACTCATTCACCAGAAACACTTGGACCAAATCAAACTCAGATTCACGGACTATCCTGAGCAACCCACCTTGGACCCTACCTTTTTTGATCCCTCAACATGCACACCAGTGGCAACCGACATCACGGTTGACCACGAAGCAGAACCCATCAACCACAGCAGCCCAGCAGGGCACAACACACCAGGCAGCCCAGCAAGGCCAGCTGCACACCAGCCCAGCGAGGGCCCAACAAATGATTCAACAACACCAGCTTTCACACCGAGACGATCAACCAGAGCAAGAAGGGCCCCAGATCGACTCACATTGTGAATAGTTACACTATTGACTTTGAGGGGGAGTGTTGTTGTAAAGGTAAACTTGTATTTACTCTGTACAGCCACTAGAGGGCTCATCCTCTGGAGTCCCAAGGGAGCACAGGTATTTAAGGAGGCCTCACAGGTTGGAGAGGCACTCTGGAGACCTGCAATAAAAGACTACGGTCACACTTTACTTTGAGCTCACAGCATTCAGTCTGACTCTTTCTCCATACACAACAGAGCCCAAGCACTGATACTTGCGGTACCCCACTAGTTACAGGCTGCCAACCTGAAAATTCCTACTCTCTGATTTCTGTCTGTTAACCAATCCTCAATCTATGCTAGTATATTACCCACAATGCCATTGAGCCCTAATTTAGTTTAATAACCCCTTGTGTGGCACTTTATTGAATGTCTTCTGAAAATCCAAATACACCACATCCACTGGTCCTCCCTTATCTATTCTGCTCGTTACAACCTCAAAAAGCTCTTAACAGATTTGTCAAACATGAATTCCCTTTCATAAATCCATGATTCCACGGCCTTTTACGTTTCTGACAAGCCTGCCATGTGGGACCTTGTCAAAAGCCTTGCTAACATCCATGTATACTACATCAAACGTGCTACTCTCATCGACCTTCTGTGTTACCTCCTTGCAGAAACCGGGGGTGGGGCGGGGACTTGGAATGGGGGCGCTGTTTAATTTTATGCTTGTTTTGTTCCCCTGGGTCGAGATTTCGACTGAAGTTGCCAAGATACCTCCTGCGCGATTCCTACCCCGGCCACCCAATCACGACGGGCCTCTCTGTATCGAGACCGCCAGCTTTCTGCCCAAGACCTCCGCTGAGTGGCTGAGGCAAAACGGCTTAAAAGGTATTGCCACGGTTTATCAAATCGGACGCGGTTTGTTGCTGCGCGATGTTGTCCTTTCCTGCGAGGCTCCCCCTTGTGGCTGTGAGAACAGGTGCATCCTGTGGCACTGAAACGGGCCACTTGGTCTGTCCAGTCTGCTCTGGTGTCACCTTGTAACAGCAAAGGTCACCTCGGGGTCGGGCTCTGTCCCGGAAGTATAGACGTCGTGAGTTCAAATTCCACCGGGGCAAGTTGGGGAATTTAACTCATTAAATTTGTGAGCTGGCTCCAGACACACTGGCTCAGTGGGAGGCCTGGGTCAGAAGGTGCCTGGTTTGAGACAGGGTCCAGACAGTCCCAGGGAGGGCAGACAGAGGTCCAGACAGTCCCGGGGAGGGCAGACAGAGGTCCAGACAGTCCCGGGAAGGGGAGACAGGGTCCAGACAGTTCCGGGGAGGGCAGACAAACACCCAGACAGTCCCGGGGAGGGCAGACAAACGTCCAGACAGTCCCGGGGAGGGAAGACAGGGGTCCAGACAGTCCTGGGGAGGGCAGACAGGGGTCCAGACAGTCCTGGGGAGGGCAGACAGGGGTTCAGACAGTCCTGGGGAGGGCAGACAGGGGTCCAGACAGTCCTGGGGAGGGCAGACAGTCCTGGGGAGGGCAGACAGGGGTCCAGACAGTCCCAGGGAGGGACGGCTGGGGCACCGGTTATGAATTCTGGTCTGAGGTACTCGTGTCCGGTGGGTGTGGGGTCTGTGCTCTCCCCCTCCCCCCAGCGTATGGGTTGTGGGAGCCCATAACCCCCCTCGCCCCACATTAGCTGGGATAAAGCTGGTCACAGCCATCGAAGGGGCGTTGAGGTCACAGCGTGTCCGACTGTGAATCCCCCACCCCCGCTCTCGGGGTTGACGGTGAAGATATGAAGACGAGCGGTTACAGTGTGAATGCGCCGTTCCCCGGTCGATGGTGATACCGTCTCAGATGCTGGTTTTACGTTTTCCAGCCAAGAAGCTCAGCCTGTACCAAGTGTTGGCACCGAATGCGTTCTCACCATTGGAGGAGTTTGTACCCATTCTTCGCAAGACTGTGTCCTCGACACTGCACGGGGTAAATATCAGCCGTTGTCTCTGTTAAAGTGCTCGGCTCTCCTCTGGACGTTCCTCTCTCCTTCCACTGAAGCTCCAAATCTCACAGCCTCCAAACTCTCTCTCCTCTCCTCTCCCCCCCCCCGCCCCGCTGTGTGTAAACCCAGCCTCTTCGCCCCGACTTTGACTCAATCCCCAAGGAGCCACTCAACAAACCCAATTGTTCCCTTCTCCAACAACCCAAACTTGGCATCACCCCACATTCTGTCTCTGGTCGATCCAAAACTCGGCTGCCCCCGTATCCTAACTTGCACCAAGTCCTGCTCACCCATCACCCCTGTGCTCGCTGACCTACATTGGCTCCCAATTAAGCCACACCTCGATTTCAAAATTCTCATCCTTGTTTACAAATCCCTCCATGGCCTTGCCCCTCCAGCCCCACAACCCCCCGAGATCTCTGCACTCCACTAATTCTGCCCTCTTGAGCATCCCTGATTATAATCACTCAACCATTGGTGGACGTGCCTTCAGCTGCCTGGGCCCCAAGCTCTGGAACTCCCTCCCTCAACCTCTCCAACTCTCTACCACTCTTTCCTCCTTCAAGACGTTTCTTAAAACCTACCTTTTTGACCAAGTTTTTGGTCACCTGCGCTAATTTCTACTTATGTGGCTTGGTGTCAAATTTTTTATCTCATAATACTCCTGTGAAGCGCCTTGGGACATTTCACTACGTTAAAGATGCTATAATAATACAAGTTGTTGTTGTTGGTGTTCCCCCACCCCGGCTGTCTGGGGCTTGGACACTACCCGGAGTCAATTAGTGATTGGCTGATTCAATAATATCACTTTAATAAGGCCAGCGGACTGTGTGTTTGGATTGAGATAGGAAAGGTATTTTTTGAAATGAGGTGCACTGCCTGCTCCGCCATTCAATAAGATCATGGCTGATCTGATCCTGGACTCAGCTCCACTTCCCTGCCCGCTCCCCGTAACCCTTTAGTCCCTTATTGCTCAAAAATCTGTCTATCTCCACCTTTAAATATATTCAGTGACCCAGCCTCCACAGCTCTCTGGGGCAGAGAATTCTACAGATTTACAACATTCCATTTGCCTTCCTAATTATTTGCTGAACCTGCATGCTAACTGTTATGTCTTGGATAAGGAGTCAGACTAGATACTGCAAGCTTAAAGTGAGTATGACCATAATCCTTTATTACAGATCTCAGCGTGCCTCTCCAGCCTGTGAGGCTTCCTTATATACAGGTGCTCCCAAGGGATTGTGGGATGCCTTGGGACTCCAGGGGATAAGCCCTCTGGTGGTTAGACATGATAATTACAGGTTTACATACATTTCAATAACTTTGTGTTTCATGCACAAGGACCCCCAGGTCCCTCTGTACTGCAGCATTTTGTAATCTCTCTCCATTTAAATAATAATTTGCTTTTAAATTTTTCCTACCAAAGTGGATAACCTCACATTTTCATACATTATACTTCATCTGCCAAATTTTTACCCACTCACTGAGTCTGTCTATATCCCTTTGCAGATTATTTGTGTCCTCCTCACAATTTGCTTTCTTACCTATCTTTGTATCATCAGCAAACTTGGCTACATTACACTCGGTCTCTTCATCCAAGTCATTTATATAGATTGTAAATCTAGAGGCCCCAGCACCGGTCCCTGCGGCACCCCACTAGTTACAGTTTGCCAACCTGAAAATGACCCAATTATCCCTACTCTCTGTTCTCTGTTAGTTAGCCCATCCTCTATCCATGCCAATATATTACCCCCAACCCCGTGAGCTCTTATCTTGTGCAGTAACCTCTTATGTGGCACCTTATCGAATGCCTTCTGGAAATCCAAATACACGACATCTACTGGTTCCCCCTTTATCCACCCTGCTCGGTACATCCTCAAAGAACTCCAGCAAATTTGTCAAACATGATTTCCTTTTCATAAAACTATGCTGACTCTGCCTAACGGTGAAGTTTGGCTGCGGGCCCTGGGAGCTGGATCCTGCCGTGTGCCAGCACCTGTAGAAGATGTAACATTCGCCGACATCCATTGTGTTCAGGGTTTGGTTTCACAGATACAGGGGGAGATGACACAGAGATTGATGGTCGTGTTTTCTACACAGAAAGCAATGATGCAGCTCGAGTGGCACGACGGGACAGTGAAAAATGTGCATGTGGATCCCCCTCTGTTATACGAGTATCAGGTAAGGACACACACCTAATCCTTGTCTCCCCGCTCCACCCTCCCTCCATCTCCCCTCTCCCCCCACTCTCCCACCTTCCTTCTCTCTCCCCTCCCCCTCCACCCTCCCTCTCTCTCCCCCCCATCAAACACCCCCTCTTCCCCCCCCCCGACCCCATCTCTCTCTCCCACCTTCCTTCTCTCTCTCCCCTCCCCCTCCACCCTCCCTCTCCCCCCCCCCCCCATCGACCACCCCTCTCTCCCCTCCCCCATCGACCCTCCCCTCTCTCCCCCCTCTCCACCCTCCTTCTCCCTCTCCCACCTTCCTTCTCTCTCTCTCGCTCCCCTCCCCTCCACCCTCCCCCTCTCTCTCTACCCCCATCTTCCTTCCCTCCCACCTTCCTTTTCTCTCTCTCTCTCTCCTCCCCCTCCACCCTCCCCCATTGCCCCCTCTCCCTCCCTCCCCTACCCCTACCCCTCTCTCTCCCACTGCCCCCTTTCTCTCTTCCCCTCCCTCCCTCCCCCTCTCCCCCCATCACCCCCCCTCTCTCCCTGTTTCCCCACCCCCCCTCTATCTTCCCTCCGCCCTCCCTGCCCCCCTGACTAACGCCATGTTTTGCTTGTGTCCCAGAAGCAGCTGGGCCGAGCTATGAGGGGGTTTGAGCGGCGGGCTGACTGGCTCTCCACGAGCAG
>NC_091991.1:112107675-112177675 GCF_044704955.1 Pristiophorus japonicus | reverse complement strand
TTAACAATCACACTACACACTACCGGTTCATCTACCAGGCTCGCAACCACCTGCCCCACCGTGGATCCCCTGAACCCAGCTGGCTGGGGTTTTATTGAGTCTTGTGAACATCACGTGACTGGCTAAGCCACTCCCAATTCAACAGCTCCACGACTATTTTGTGTAGGAACATTAATACAAGTGCCCCCTGATTAAAGGGGGGGTCACACTCCAGAAACCTTCAATCCAGTGCCCCCTTGTTTTTTTTAAAGAGGGCACCAAATTAACAATTCAACATAAAGGGAACCTTTGTCAAATCAAATCAAATAAAAATTCTGTTCCCGGTTGAATCAACAGCTCCACAAACCTGTGAGCCTACATTACCACACCCTTACCCAACAAAAATCCAGTCGATCTCAGTTTTGAAAGCTCCAATTGATCCCCAGCATTCACAGCCTTCAGTATTGATCATGCATGCCTAACACACTACAATATCCTACCCACCTGTATCATTCTGTAGGCGGGTAACCTCCTGACACTCTAGTGTGGGATAGTCACCGGGGTGAGGTAGCACGGAGCGGCCTGCAGGTATGGGATGGGATCTCAGCGCCTTTAGAGGAGAACTGTCCACACGTGAGGGCTCTGGGAATCCACATGCGGCTCGCTGCATGTTTGATCAGTGAGTAACGGGCACCATCATTGGGCCTGTGATCTCAATATTCATTCACACGGCGTAGGCCTGTGAACTTTAACCTTTAACTTTGTTGGTAAAATGGTAAGATGACAAACAGAGAGTGCAAGTGTTTTGCAATCGTTGTGGCTGGTTTTCTCCCATGGTCATGGAATGGTGGGAGAGGTATGTTGAGTAAATGTCCACGTGTGAGTGACATTTATCTGTATTGTGTGTAAGGGGTTTTTCGCTAACATTGGTGCAAGTGGCTAAAACGTTGTTGCCGTACCACTGACTGTGGATGGTCAGTGATTTCTATTGAACGACACGCTTTCTTCCTTTAAACCGCTCCTTAAAACCTACCTTTTTGACCAAGCTTTTGATCACATGCCCTAATATCTCCTAGTTTAGGCGTGGAGTGTGCGCAGTAACCGTGGTAATGGCAGTCTGTGTAACCTTGGTAACGGCGGTCCGTGTAAACCCTGGTAACAGTGGTCCATGTAACCACGGTAACGGCGGTCCATGTAACCGTGATAACGGTGGTCCGCATAACCACGGTAACGGCAGTCTGTGTAAACCATGGAAACGGTGGTCTGTGTAACCACGGAAACGGTGGTCTGTGTAACCACGGTAATGGCGGTCCGTGTAGCCATGGTAATGGCGGCCCGTGTAACCACGGTAACGGCGGTCTCTGGTGCGTTCCAGTGATGTATTTGTTGGCGCTCGAGTTTGACTTGCTGCCTGTGACACCGATGTTTCTGGCGATTGTGCCACAGGACACGGTCAGTGCTTACGTCGCCGAGGTTTGCGGAGGTTGCGATCTGCGACTTCACGTCTGCCTGTTCAGCGTCGGGGACTTGGAGCCGAGTGGAACGGTCCCAGCGCGTTACGCCTCTCCGCGAGAAACGGCGGCCGCTCTGCGGGAACTGGCGCGGTCGGGCCGGGGGAGGTTCCACTGGTTTCAAGAAACAGGTGAGTGAGAAATCTCCTTGTGGTCTCGGCACATGCCCACAGTCTGATCTCCGGCACTCTGTCCCGTCGCTCCACCGATCTCCGGCACTCTGTCCCGTCGCTCCACCGATCTCCGGCACTCTGTCCCGTCGCTCCACCGATCTCCGGCACTCTGTCCTGTCGCTCCACCAAGCGACCCAGGGAGAGCTCACACTTACATCCATTCTCGGGGTGTGGTTGTTGCAGGCAAGCAGGCATTTATTGCCCCATCCCTAGGCTCGACAGGGAGGTGTGGGATTGGAGTCACATATAGGCCCAGACCGGGTAAGGGCGGCACGTTTCCTTCCCCAAAGGGATATTAGTGAACCAGTTGGGTTTCTACAACAATCCAACAGATTCATGGTCACTTTTACTGATCCCAGTTTATTTTATTCCCAGCTTTATTGCAAAGGGGATGGAGTATAAAAGCAGGGAAGTCTTGCTACAGCTGTACAGGGTATTGGTGAGGCCACACCTGGAATACTGCATGCAGTTTTGGTTTCCATATTTACGAAAGGATATACTTGCTTTGGAGGCAGTTCAGAGAAGGTTCACTAGGTTGATTCTGGAGATGAGGGGGTTGACTTATGAGGAAAGGTTGAGTAGGTTGGGCCTGTACTCATTGGAATTCAGAAGAGTGAGAGGTGATCTTATCGAAACGTATAAGATTATGAGGGGGCTTGACAAGGTGGATGTAGAGAGGATGTTTCCACTGGTGGGGGAGACTAGAACTAGAGGGCATAATCTTAGAATAAGGGGCCGCCCATTTAAAACAGAGATGAGGAAGAATTTTTTCTCTCAGAGGGTTGTGGATCTGTGGAATTCGCTGCCTCAGAGAGCTGTGGAAGCTGGGACATTGAATAAATTTAAGACAGAAATAGACAGTTTCTTAACCGATAAGGGATGAGGGGGTTATGGGGAGCGGGCAGGGAAGTGGAGCTGAGTCCATGATCGGATCAGCCATGATCGTATTAAATGGTGGAGCAGGCTCGAGGGGCCGTATGGCCTACTCCTGCTCCTATTTCTTATGTTGTTATGGATTCAAATTCGCAAATTGCTACAGTAGAATTGTTGGAACTTGCCTTCTCTGGATTAGTCCAGTAACATAACCACTACACTACCGTACCTGCCGGACACTGACAGAGCAGTGCACTGTGCTGCACAAACCATTCTCGGGCTGTGCTGCAGTGTAACTACACCCTCGGACATTCACTCAGTCTGCTAAAGTCTGTTTCCAGCCGGCCTGGCGATCTGACGTTGGATACACGACTGCCCGTCTGCCTTGCTTTAAAGTGTGCAGTGACGGCGCCCCCTGGTAGGAATGTGTGGGATGGGCAGGCAGGTGGCGGCTGCAGTTTAATGTGGAGACGTGTGAAGTAATGCATTCTGGGAGGTCCCGCGTGAGGGTGTGTGTGGTCTCTCTGCTGTGTGGACCTGGAAATGCCCCGGGTTGGATCGCCATTGTGTGGTGAGCCACCTGATCTCAGCCGGGGCTGCAGTTGGGGTGGCCCCACCGCTTAAAGGCCTCTGTACTAGGAAGGATATGTGGGTGGGTGGGAAATCAGCCAGGGGAACAGCTGTTAATGGCTACTCAGTGGCCTGGCTACAAAGTGTCCAGGTGTGGATGTTGGGTGAGGACAGGCTCAGACTTGGCTGCAGTGATTACCCACATGATTGAATAGCTGGACGACAGTCAGTTTTTAGACTGGCACTGCAAGCCCGCCGACTGGGTCAAACAGAAGCCTGGCGATTGTCTGCACCTTTAGGAGAAGAGGGGAGACGACTAGATAACTTGCGTAAATATTCCCGTATTTGTGTTCGTTTAATGTCTGATTTTATGTTTTTTAGGTATTATAGAAAGTGATGACATTCAGCTTATATTGGCTGAAATGGAGAAGGCGACCAACTATTCACAGAAGGTGCATTTAATAACCCAGACAGTTCAATCCTTGTCACTACATTAAACCCCTGATGTTTGTTCTGTAAATATACACATTAACCTGAACTGTGTGCAAGGGGCTTTCGACTAAAATGAGGTCATGTGGTTAAACAGTGCTATCATATCCCCATTCCCATCTCTAACCTCCTTCAGCCCTACAAACCTCCGAGGTCTCTGTGCTCCTCCGATTCCGATGTCATCACTCCACCATTGGCGGCCGTGCCTTCAGCTACCTGGGCCCTGAGCTCTGGAAATTCCTCCCTGAACACCTCTGTCTCACTCTCTTCCTTTAGGACGCTCCTTAAAACCTACCTTTTAGACCATGCTTTACGTCCCCTGTCCTAATATCTCCAAATGTGGCTCGGTGTCAAATATTAGAATTATAGAATGCTTACAGCACAGAAGGAGGCCATTCGGCCCGTCGAGCCCGTGCCGGCTCTCTGCAAGAGCACCTCAGCCAGTCCCACTCCCCCGCCCTTTCCCCGTAGCCCTGCAATGTTTTCCTTTCAGGTACCTATCCAGTTCCCTTTTGAAAGCCACGATTGAGTCTGCCTCCACCATCCTTTCAGGCCGTGCATTCCAGATCCTAACCACTCGCTGCGTAAAAACGTTTTTCCTCATGTCGCCTTTGGTTCTTCTGCCAATCGCCTTAAATCTGTGTCCTCTGGTTCTCGACCCTTCCACCAATGGGAATAGTTTATCTCTCTCTACTCTGTCCAGACTCCTCATGATTTTGAACACCTCGATCAAATCTCCTCTCAACCTTCTCTGCTCCAAGGAGAACAACCCCAGCTTCTCCAGTCTATCCACGGAACTGAAGTCCTTCATCCCTGGAACCATTCTCGTAAATCTTTTCTGCTCCCTCTCGAAGGCCTTCACATCCTTCCTAAAGTGCGGGGCCCAGAATTGGACACAGTACTCCAGTTGAAGCCAAACCAGTGTTTTATACAGGTTCATCATAACTTTGTGGCTTTTGTACTCTATGTCTCTGTTTATGAAATCCAGGTTCCTGTAAGCTTTTTTAATCGCTTTCTCAACCTGCCCTGCCACCTTCAACCATTTGTGCACATATACCCCCCGGTCCCTCTGTTCATGCTCCCCCTTTAGGATTGTATTCTTTAGTTTATATTGCCTCTCCTCATTCTTCCCACTAAAATATATCACTTCGCACTTTTCTGCGTTAAATTCCATCTGCCACATGTACGCCCATTTCACCAGTCTGTCTGTGTCTTCTTAAAGTCCATCACTATCCTCCTCACTGTTCACTATACTTCCAAGTTTTGTGTCATCTGCAAATTCTGAAATTGTGCCCTGTACACCCACCTCCAAGTCATTAATATATATCGAGAAAAGCAGTGGTCCCAGGACCGACCCCTGGGGAACACCCACTGTATACCTTCCTCCAGTCCGAGAAACAACCGTTCACCACTACTCTCTGTTTCCTGTCACTGAGCCAATTCTGTATCCATGCTGCCACTGTCCCTTTTATTCCATGGGCTTCAACTTTGCTGGCAAGCCTATTATGTGGCACTTTATCAAGCACCTTTTGGAAATCCATGTACACCACATCAACCACATTGCCCTCATTAACCCTCTCTGTTACCTCATCAAAAAACTCGATCAACTTGGATAAACACGATTTGCCTTTAACAAATCCGTGCTGGCTTTCCTTAATTAATCCACCCTTGTCCAAGTGACTGTTAATTTTGTCCCTGATTATCGTTTCTAAAAGCTTCCTCACTACCGAGGTTAAACTGACCGGCCTGTAGTTGCTGGATTTATCCTTACACCCTTTTTTGAACAATAGTGTAACATTTGCAATTCTCCAGTCCTCTGCCACCACCCCCGTATCTAAAGAGGATTGGAAGATTATGGCCAGTACCTCTGCGATATCCACCTTAACTTCCCTCAGCGTTCGAGGATGCATCCCATCCAGTCCTGGTGACTTATCTACTTTAAGTACAGACAGCCTTTCTAGTACCTCCTCTTTATCAAATTTTATTCCATCCAGTATCTCCTCTACCTCCTAGAAACATAGAAACATAGAAAATAGGTGCAGGAGCAGGCCATTCAGCCCTTCCAGCCTGCACCGCCATTCAACGAGTTCATGGCTGAACATGAAACTTCAGTACCCACTTCCTGCTTTCACGCCATACCCCTTGATCCCCCGAGTACTAAGGACTTCATCTAACTCCCTTTTGAATATATTTAGTGAATTGGCCTCAACTACTTCCTGTGGTAGAGAATTCCACAGGTTCACCACTCTCTGGGTGAAGAAGTTTCTCCTTATCTCGGTCCTAAATGGCTTACCCCTTATCCTTAGACTGTGACCCCTGCTTCTGGACTTCCCCAACATTGGGAACATTCTTCCTGCATCCAACCTGTCCAAACCCGTCAGAATTTTAAACGTTTCTATGAGGTCCCCTCTCACTCTTCTGAACTCCAGTGAATACAAGCCCAGTTGATTCAGTCTTTCTTGATAGGTCAGTCCCACCATCCCGGGAATCAGTCTGGTGAATCTTCGCTGCACTCCCTCAACAGCAAGTATGTCCTTCCTCAAGTTAGGAGACCAAAACTGTACACAATACTCCAGGTGTGGCCTCACCAAAGCCCTGTACAACTGTAGCAACACCTCCCTGCCCCTGTACTCAAATCCCCTCGCTATGAAGGCCAACATGCCATTTGCTTTCTTAACCGCCTGCTGTACCTGCATGCCAACCTTCAATGACTGATGTACCATGACACCCAGGTCTCGTTGCACCTTCCCTTTTCCTAATCTGTCACCATTCAGATAATAGTCTGTCTCTCTGTTTTTACCACCAAAGTGGATAACCTCACATTTATCCACATTATACTTCATCTGCCACGCATTTGCTCACTCACCTAACCTATCCAAGTCACTCTGTAGCCTCATAGCATCCTCCTCGCAGCTCACACTGCCACCCAACTTAGTGTCATCCGCAAATTTGGAGATACTACATTTAATCTCTTCGTCTAAATCATTAATGTATAATGTAAACAGCTGGGGCCCCAGCACAGAACCCTGCGGTACCCCACTAGTCACTGCCTGCCATTCCGAAAAGTACCCATTTACTCCTACTCTTTGCTTCCTGTCTGACAACCAGTTCTCAATCCACGTCAGCACACTACCCCCAATCCCATGTGCTTTAACTTTGCACATTAATCTCCTGTGTGGGACCTTGTCGAAAGCCTTCTGAAAGTCCAAATACACCACATCAACTGGTACTCCTTTGTCCACTTTATTGGAAACATCCTCAAAAAATTCCAGAAGATTTGTCAAGCATGATCTCCCTTTTACAAATCCATGCTGACTTGGACCTATCATGTCACCATTTTCCAAATGCGCTGCTATGACATCCTTAATAATTGATTCCATCATTTTACCCACTACTGAGGTCAGGCTGACCGGTCTATAATTCCCTGCTTTCTCTCTCCCTCCTTTTTTAAAAAGTGGGGTTACATTGGCTACCCTCCACTCGATAGGAACTGATCCAGAGTCAATGGAATGTTGGAAAATGACTGTCAATGCATCCGCTATTTCCAAGGCCACCTCCTTAAGTACTCTGGGATGCAGTCCATCAGGCCCTGGGGATTTATCGGCCTTCAATCCCATCAATTTCCCCAACACAATTTCCCGACTAATAAAGATTTCCCTCAGTTCCTCCTCTTTAATAGACCCTCTGACCACTTTTATATCCGGAAGGTTGTTTGTGTCCTCCTTAGTGAATACTGAACCAAAGTACTTGTTCAATTGGTCTGCCATTTCTTTGTTCCCCGTTATGACTTCCCCTGATTCTGACTGCAGGGGACCTACGTTTGTTTTTACTAACCTCTTTCTCTTTACATACCTATAGAAACTTTTGCAATCCGCCTTAATGTTCCCTGCAAGCTTCTTCTCGTACTCCATTTTCCCTGCCCTAATCAAACCCTTTGTCCTCCTCTGCTGAGTTCTAAATTTCTCCCAGTCCTCAGGTTCGCTGCTATTTCTGGCCAATTTGTATGCCACTTCCTTGGCTTTAATACTATCCCTGATTTCCCTAGATAGCCACGGTTGAGCCACCTTCCCTTTTTTATTTTTACGCCAGACAGGAATGTACAATTGTTGTAATTCATCCATGCGTTCTCTAAATGTCTGCCATTGCCCATCCACAGTCAACCCCTTAAGTATCATTAGCCAATCTATCTTAGCCAATTCATGCCTCATACCTTCAAAGTTACCCTTCTTTAAGTTCTGGACCATGGTCTCTGAATTAACTGTTTCATTCTCCATCCTAATGCAGAATTCCACCATATTATGGTCACTCTTCCCCAAGGGGCCTCGCACAATGAGATTGCTAATTAATCCTCTCTCATTACACAACACCCAGTCTAAGATGGCCTCCCCCCTAGTTGGTTCCTCGACATATTGGTCTAGAAAACCATCCCTTATGCATTCCAGGAAATCCTCCTCCACCGTATTGCTTCCAGTTTGGCTAGCCCAATCTATGTGCATATTAAAGTCACCCATTATAACTGCTGCACCTTTATTGCATACACTCCTAATTTCCTGTTTGATGCCCTCCCCAACATCACTACTACTGTTTGGAGGTCTGTACACAACTCCCACTAACGATTTTTGCCCTTTAGTGTTCTGCAGCTCCACCCATATAGATTCCACATCATCCAAGCTAATGTCTTTCCTAACTATTGCATTAATCTCCTCTTTAACCAGTAATGCTACCCCACCTCCTTTTCCTTTTATTCTATCCTTCCTGAATGTTGAATACCCCTGGATGTTGAGTTCCCAGCCCTGATCATCCTGGAGCCACGTCTCCGTAATCCCAATCACATCATATTTGTTAACATCTATTTGCACAATTAATTCATCCACCTTATTGCGGATACTCCTTGCATTAAGACACAAAGCCTTCAGGCTTGTTTTTTTAACACCCTTTGTCCTTTTAGAATTTTGCTGTACAGTGGCCCTTTTTGTTCTTTGCCTTGGGTTTCTCTGCCCTCCACTTTTCCTCATCTCCTTTCTGTCTTTTGCTTTTGCTTCCTTTTTGTCTCCCTCTGTCTCCCTGTATAGGTTCCCATCCCCCTGCAATATTAGTTTAACTCCTCCCCAACAGCACTAGCAAACACTCCCCCTAGGACATTGGTTCCGGACCTGCCCAGGTGCAGACCGTTTTACTATGTCATTGGCAGCAGCTTCTTCCTTGGTGAAGACAAATGCAAAGTACTTATTTAGTACCTCAGCCATACCCTCTGCCTCCATGTGTTGGTCTTTTTTGTCCTTTTCTGCCCCCACCCCCGCCTTACTACCCGTTTATTATTTATATGCCTATGGAAGATATTTGGATTCCCTTTTATGTTAGCTGCCAATCTATTCTCATACTCTCTCTGTCATGTATATAGACCATGTATACTAACTGTATAGTCACATAAGGTGTGCCACCAGAGGGCACTGCGATGGGAGACCTGAGGGTCACCTGCAGAGGTGTGCAGGGCCCAGTATAAAAGGCTGCCCACCATGCTTGTGCCTCACTCTGGAGTTACAATAAATGGGACTAAGGTCACAACAGCTCAAGTCCAATATTAGACCTCGTGGAGTCATTCATAAGAGTATTAAAGACATAACACTCTCTTTGCCTCTCATTTCCTTTTTCACTTCCTCTCTGAACTTTCTATATTCAGCCTGGTTCTCACTTGTATTCTCAACCTAACTTCCGTCATACGCCCCCTTTTTCTGCTTCATCTTACATTCTATCTCCTTCATCATTCAGGGAGCTCTGGCTTTAGTTGCCCTATCTTTTCTCCTAGTGGGAATGTACCTCGACTGTACCCAAACCATTACCTCTTTAAAGGCAGCCCATTGTTCAATTACAATTTTGCCTGCCAATATTGATTCCAATTTACCCGGGTCAGATCTGTTCTCAACCCACTGAAATTGGCCGTCCTCCAATTCAGTATTTTTACTCTAGATTGCTCACTGTCCTTTTCCATAATTAATCTAAACCTTATGATACTATGATCACTGTTCCCTAAATGTTCCCCTACTGACACTTGCTCCACTTGCCCTACCTCATTCCCCAGAACCAGATCCAGGAATGCCTCCTTCCTCGTTGGGCCGGAAACGTACTGATCCAGAAAGTTCTCCTGAACACACTTCAGAAATTCTTCCCCCTCTCTGAGCTTTACACTATAACTATCCAAGTCTATATTCGGATAGTTGAAGTCCCCCATTATCATTACTCTCTAGTTCTTGCACCTCTCTACTTTCCCTGCAAAATTGCTCCTCCATATCCTTCCCACCAGGTGGTGGCCTATAGAATACACCGAGTAGTGTAATGGCATCTCTATTATTTCTTAACTCTAACCAAATAGATTCTGTCTTTGACTCTCTCCAGGACATCCTCTCTCTCCAGCTCTGTAATATTCTGCTTAACCAATACTGCCACACCACCTCCTATCTTTCCTGAACACCTCATATTTAGTACCCAATCCCGCCCTTTTTTGAGACAGGTCTCCGTCATCATCACAGCATCATATTCCCATGTGGCTATTTGTTCCTGCAGCTCACCAACCTTATTTACCACACTTCATGCGTTTACACACACGCACTGTAAACCGATCTTAGACCTTGCACTCTCTCTTAGTCCCCATCTAATACCGTACCGTTTCTTACTCTAGTGCTGCCTTTCCCAATCCTTTGTGCACCTTGTTTCTCCTTTCTAATGCTACACCGTTGTGCCCATCCCTTTGCCAAATTATTTAAACCCTCCCCAACAGCACGAGCAAAACCTCCCGCGAGGGTATTGGTCTCGGCCCTGTTGAGGTGTATCCTGTCCGGCCTGTACAGGTCCCACCTCCCCCAGAAGCGGTCCCAATGTCCCAGGAATCTAAAGCCCTCCCTCCTCCACCATCTCTCCAACCACACATTCATCTGCTCTATCCTCCTATTTCTGTACTCACTAGCTCGGGGCACCGGGAGTAATCCAGAGATTACAGCCTTTGAGGTACTGCTTTTTAATCTCTTTCCTAGCTCCCTAAAATCTGCCAGCGGGACCACATCCCTCTTTCTACCGATGTTGTTGATACCGATATGGACCACGACCTCTGGCTGTTCACCCTCCCCCCTCAGAATGTTCTGCAGCCGCTCCGTGACATCCTTGACCCTGGATTGTCTGAAGCCGCAGAAACGCCTGTCTGTTCCACTAACTATTGTATCCCCTCCTTCCTCTGCCCACCCCCTCCACACCCCTCCACACCCCTCCCCCCAAAATCCGGAGCTTGAGCTCCTCCAGCCGACAACACTTATAAGAACATAAGAATTAGGAACAGGAGTAGGCCATCTAGCCCCTCGAGCCTGCTCCGCCATTCAATAAGATCATGGCTGATCTGGCCGTGGACTCAGCTCCACTTACCCGCCCACTCCCCGTAACCCTTAATTCCCTTATTGGTTAAAAATCTATCTATCTGTGACTTGAATACATTCAATGAGCTAGCCTCAACTGCTTCCTTGGGCAGCGAATTCCACAGATTCACAACCCTCTTGGAGAAGAAATTCCTTCTCAACTCGGTTTTAAATTGGCTCCCCCGTATTTTGAGGTTGTGCCCCCTAGTTCTAGTCTCCTCGACCAGTGGAAACAACCTCACTGCCTCTATCTTGTCTATCCCTTTCATTATTTTAAATGTTTCGATAAGATCCCCCCTCATCCTTCTGAACTCCAACGAGTAAAGACCCAGTCTACTCAATCTATCATCTCCGGAATCAGCCTCGTGAATCGTCTCTGTACCCCTTCCAAAGCTAGTATATCCTTCCTTAAGTAAGATGACCAAAACTGCACGCAGTACTCCAGGTGCGGCCTCACCAATACCCTATACAGTTGCAGAAGGACCTCCCTGCTTTTGTACTCCATCCCTCTCGCAATGAAGGCCAACATTGCATTCGCCTTCCTGATTACCTGCTGCACCTGCAAACTAACTTTTTGGGATTCATGCACAAGGACCCCCAGGTCCCTCTGCACCGCAGCATGTTGTAATTTCTCCCTATTCAAATAATATTCCCTTTTACTGTTTTTTTTCCAAGATGGATGACCTCACACTTTCCGACATTGTATTCCATCTGCCAAACCTTAGCCCATTCGCTTAACCTATCTAAATCTCTTTGCAGCCTCTCTGTGTCCTCTACACAACCCACTTTCCCACTAATCTTTGTGCCATCTGCAAATTTTGTTACACTACACTCTGTCCCCTCTTCCAGGTCATCTATGTATATTGTAAACAGTTGTGGTCCCAGCACCGATCCCTGTGGCACACCACTAACCACCGATTTCCAACCCGAAAAGGACCCATTTATCCCGATTCTCTGCTTTCTGTTCGCCAGCCAATTCTCTATCCATGCTAATACATTTCCTCTGACTCCACGTACCCTTATCTTCTGCAGTAACCTTTTGTGTGGCACCTTATCAAATGCCCTTTGAAAATCTAAATACACCACATCCATCGGTACACCTCTATCCACCATGCTCGTTATATCCTCAAAGAATTCCAGTAAATTAGTTAAACATGATTTCCCCTTCATGAATCCATGCTGCGTCTGCTTGATTGCACTATTCCTATCTAGATGTCCTGCTATTTCTTCCTTAATGATAGTTTCAAGCATTTTCCCCACTACAGATGTTAAACTAACCGGCCTATAGTTACCTGCCTTTTGTCTGCCCCCTTTTTTAAACAGAGGCGTTACATTAGCTGTTTTCCAATCCGCTGGTACCTCCCCAGAGTCCAGAGACTTTTGGTAGATTATAACGAATGCCTCTGCTATAACTTCTGCCATCTCTTTTAATACCCTGGGATGCATTTCATCAGGATTAGGGGACTTGTCTACCTTGAGTCCCATTAGCCTGTCCAGCACTACCCCCCTAGTGATAGTGATTGTCTTATGGTCCTCCCTTCCCACATTCCTGTGACCAGCAATTTCTGGCATGGTTTTTGTGTCTTCCACTGTGAAGACGGAAGCAAAATAATTGTTTAAGGTCTCAATCATTTCCACATTTCCCATTATTAAATCCCCCTTCTCATCTTCTAAGGGACCAACATTTACTTTAGTCACTCTTTTCCGTTTTATATATCTGTAAAAGCTTTTACTATCTGTTTTTATGTTTTGCGCAAGTTTACCTTCGTAATCTATCTTTCCTTTCTTTATTGCTTTCTTAGTCATTATTTGCTGTCGTTTAAAATTTTCCCAATCTTCTATTTTCCCACTAACCTTGACCACCTTATACGCATTGGTTTTTAATTTTATACTCTCCTTTATTTCCTTGGTTATCCACGGCTGGTTATCCCTTCTCTTACCGCCCTTCTTTTTCACTGGAATATATTTTTGTTGAGCACTATGAAAGAGCTCCTTAAAAGTCCGCCACTTTACCTCAATTGTGCCACCGTTTAGTCTGTGTTTCCAGTCTACTTTAGCCAACTCTGCCCTCATTCCACTGTAGTCCCCTTTGTTTAAGCATAGTACGCTCGTTTGAGACACTACTTCCTCATCCTCAATCTGTATTACAAATTCAACCATACTGTGATCACTCATTCCGAGAGGATCTTTTACTAGGAGATCGTTTATTATTCCTGCCTCATTACACAGGATCAGATCTAAGATAGCTTGCTCCCTTGTAGGTTCTGTAACATACTGTTCTAAGAAACAATCCCGTATGCATTCTATGAATTCGTCCTCCAGGCTACCCCGTGCGATTTGAGTTGACCAATCGATATGTAGGTTAAAATCCCCCATGATTACTGCCATTCCTTTTTCACATGCCTCCATTATTCCCTTGATTATTGCCCTCCCCACCATAGAAACATAGGAACATAGAAAATAGGTGCAGGAGCAGGCCATTCAGCCCTTCTAGCCTGCACCGCCATTCAATGAGTTCATGGCTGAACATGAAACTTCAGTACCCCCTTCCTGCTTTCACGCCATAACCCTTGATCCCCCGAGTAGTAAGGACTTCATCTAACTCCCTTTTGAATATATTTAGTGAATTGGCCTCAACTACTTTCTGTGGTAGAGAATTCCACAGGTTCACCACTCTCTGGGTGAAGAAGTTTCTCCTCATCTCGGTCCTAAATGGCTTACCCCTTATCCTTAGACTGTGACCCCTGGTTCTGGACTTCCCCAACATTGGGAACATTCTTCCTGCATCCAACCTGTCCAAACCCGTCAGAATTTTAAACGTTTCTATGAAGTTACTATTTGGGGGCCTATAAACTACACCCACCAGTGACTTTTTCCCCTTACTATCTCTAATCTCCACCCACAGTGATTCAACATTTTGTTCATTAGAGCCAATATCGTCTCTCACAACTGCCCTGATATCATCCTTTATTAACAGAGCTATCCCACCTCCTTTCCCTTCTTGTCTATCTATCGTCAGATACCCCTGTATGTTTAATTCCCAGTCTTGGACACCCTGCAACCACGTTTCTGTAATGGCCACCAAATCATACCCATTTGTAATGATTTGTGCCGTCAACTCATTTACTTTATTTCGAATGCTGCGTGCGTTTAGGTAGAGTGTTTTAATACTAGTTTTTAAACCATGATTTTTAGTTTTTACCCCTCCTGCAGCCCCTTTATATTCAGTGGCCCTTTTTGTTTTTTGCCTTGGGTTTCTCTGCCCTCCACTTTTACTCATCTCCTTTCTGTCTTTTGCTTTTGTCTCCTTTTTGTTTCCCTCTGTCTCCCTGCATTGGTTCCCATCCCCCTGCCATATTAGTTTAACTCCTCCCCAACAGCACTTGCAAACACTCCCCCTAGGACATTGGTTCCGGTCCTGCCCAGGTGCAGACCGTCCGGTTTGTACTGGTCCCACCTCCCCCAGAACCGGTTCCAATGCCCCAGGAATTTGAATCCCTCCCTGCTGTACCACTGCTCAAGCCACGTATTCATCTGAGCTATCCTGCGATTCCTACTCTGACTAGTACATGGCACTGGTAGCAATCCTGAGATTACTACTTTTGAGGTCCTACGTTTTAATTTAGCTCCTAGCTCCTTAAATTCGTCTTGTAGGACCTCATCCTTTTTTTTACCTATATCGTTGGTACCAATGTGCACCATGACAACTGGCTGTTCACCCTCCCTTTTCAGAATGTCCTGCACCCACTCCGAGACATCCTTGACCCTTGCACCAGGGAGGCAACATACCATCCTGGAGTCTCGGTTGCGGCCGCAGAAACGCCTATCTATTCCCCTTACAATCGAATTCCCTATCACTATCGCTCTCCCACTCTTTTTCCTGCCCTCCTGTGCAGCAGAACCAACCACGGTGCCATGAACTTGGCTGCTGCTGCCCTCCCCTGATGAGTCATCCCCCTCAACAGTACCCAAAGCGGTGTATCTGTTTTGCAGGGGGATGACCGCAGGGGACCCCTGCACTACCTTCCTTGCACTGCTCTTCCTGCTGGTCTTCGATTCCCTAACTGGCTGTGGACCCTTCACCTGCGGTAAGACCAACTCGCTACACGTGCTACTCACATCATTCTCAGCATCATGGATACTCCAGAGTGAATCCACCCTCAGCTCCAATTCCGCAACGCGGACCGTCAGGAGCTGGAGGCGGACACACTTCCTGCACACGTAGTCGTCGGGGACACCGGAAGTGTCCCTGAGTTTCCATATGGTACAGGAGGAGCATATCACGTGACCGAGCTGTTCTGCCATGACTTAACCCTTAGATACACTTAAATTGGCAACAACAATGTTAAAGTTTACTCACTGTGACATATGGTTGTCCAGGACATGGGAAGCGTTCCGGAGTTCCCAAAAGGCACAAGATGTGCAATCCACAGGACTGAGGTGCCCTGATATGCCTCTATTTATTCAACTATTAACTAACTTAACAGAAATAAACTCAAGACTTTTAATAAAAAGCAACACTCACCAGCTACTCACCAATCAGCTCCTTCCCTTGTGCTGACTTCACTTTTTAGGTTTTGTACCTCGCTCTCTGACGCTCGCGCTCCTTCCAGTCTCTCGCACCTACCTTTATCCCCAGCCCCTCCTCTCGCTCTCCCGCAGGTCTGCTCTCGGGCCTAGTAACTTCGAGTCCTTGCGTTCCTCCTTTTCAGTCAGACGTCTCCACTGCCCTCTCTTTCCCTCCTGGTCACTCTGTCTTTCTGGTTCAAGGCAGGCAGGCAGCAGTTGCAGCACTTCCTTCCAGCAGGCTCACAGCTCCCAAGTGGCTAAGCCACTCCCACTCAACAGCTCTACAACTATTTCAGTTGCACCCGTAAATCAAATGCCCCCTTTACCGACACATGAACAAATTAAACTTTAGACATTAAACAGATCAAATTAAAATGTGGTTGCCGGGGGTGATGATGCACTCCAGTCCCTCTTCCTTCCGCTCTGCCTGCGATCCACTCCGATGGCGCTTCACCCAGCTCTCTCTCAGCTCTGTGCTTTTGCATACTGCCTAATGCATACCTTTTGAGAGTCAAACAAGTTACAACTGCTCAATCAGCTTCGAGCCCACCGCCTTTACCACCTAATCAAGCACCACTTACAGCTGATAGCTCTTATCTGCTAACTACCTCTGACTGCAATTTCTTTTATGTTACAAGACAAAGCCAAATCCCAAGCTGATGATTACTTCCCTAACTTACCTTATACCTCCCGGTGAATTCCTGCTCTCTCCGATTCCAGCTCTCACCAGTTTCTTCCCCTCTGATTGCATTCACCCAGCTCTCTCCCAGCTCTGTGCTCAAGCTCTTGTGTGACATCGCTCCTGTGTAGTGCTTTGGGACGATTTACTACGTTAAAGGTGCTATATAAATGCAAGTTGTTGTTGCTATTGGATCCTACGATATTACAATGAATCGCTCTTTGTGCAGTGTGTCCTGCTGGTCGAGTCGTTGAGGAAACGCTCGGTGCAGCCGTTGCCGGCACAGCCAGCCCCGGGAGACAGTTTGAAGATGCCGGTGAAAAGGGAGAATCGCGGCCCTCAAGGGCGACTCGCACCAAAACCCACGGCCCCGACCCTGGCCAGAACGGTATGACCCTTGATAAACCCTGTCATTATCCACACCAGCATTGCTGTGCCCTTCTGTACGTGTGCTGTTTACCGAGGTCGTGTGCTCTTTACCGAGGTCGTGTGCTGTTTACCGAGGCCGTGTGCTGTTTACCGAGGTCGTGTGCTGTTTACTGAGGTCGTGTGCTCTTTACCGAGGCCACGTGCTGTTTACCGAGGTCGTGTGCTCTTTACCGAGGCCGTGTGCTGTTTACCGAGGTCGTGTGCTGTTTACCGAGGCCGTGTGCTGTTTACCGAGGCCACGTGCTGTTTACCGAGGTCGTGTGCTGTTTACCGAGGTCGTGTGCTGTTTACCGAGGCCGTGTGCTGTTTACCGAGGTCGTGTGCTGTTTACCGAGGTCGTGTGCTCTTTACCGAAGTCGTGTGCTGTTTACCGAGGTCGTGTGCTGTTTACCGAAGTCGTGTGCTGTTTACCGAGGTCGTGTGCTCTTTACCGAAGTCGTGTGCTGTTTACCGAGGTCGTGTGCTGTTTACCGAGGCCGTGTGCTGTTTACCGAGGTCGTGTGCTGTTTACCGAGGTCGTGTGCTCTTTACCGAAGTCGTGTGCTGTTTACCGAGGTCGTGTGCTGTTTACCGAGGCCGTGTGCTGTTTACCGAGGTCGTGTGCTGTTTACCGAGGTCGTGTGCTCTTTACCGAGGCCACGTGCTGTTTACCGAGGTCGTGTGCTGTTTACCGAGGCCGTGTGCTGTTTACCGAGGTCGTGTGCTGTTTACCGAGGTCGTGTGCTCTTTACCGAAGTCGTGTGCTCTTTACCGAGACTGCGTGCTGTTTACCGAGGTCGTGTGCTCTTTACCGAGACTGCGTGCTGTTTACCGAGGCTGCGTGCTGTTTACCGAGGTCGTGTGCTCTTTACCGAGACTGCGTGCTGTTTACCGAGGCTGCGTGCTGTTTACCGAGGTCGTGTGCTCTTTACCGAGGTTGTGTGCTCTTTACCGAGGTTGTGTGCTCTTTACCGAGGTCGTGTGCTCTTTACCGAGGTCGTGTGCTCTTTACCGAGACTGCGTGCTGTTTACCGAGGCTGCGTGCTGTTTACCGAGGTCGTGTGCTCTTTACCGAGGTCGTGTGCTGTTTACCGAGGCCGTGTGCTGTTTACCGAGGCCGTGTGCTCTTTACCGAGGTCGTGTGCTCTTTACCGAGGTCGTGTGCTCTTTACCGAGGTCGTGTGCTCTTTACCGAGGTCGTGTGCTCTTTACCAAGATCGTGTGCTCTTTACTGAGGCCGTGTGCTCTTTACCGAGGCCATGTGCTCTTTACCGAGGCTGCGTGCTCTTTACTGAGGTCGTGTGCTCTTTACCAAGATCGTGTGCTCTTTACTGAGGCCGTATGCTCTTTACCGAGGCCATGTGCTCTTTACTGAGGCCGTGTGCTCTTTACTGAGGCCGTGTGCTCTTTACCGAGGCTGCGTGCTCTTTACCGAGGCCATGTGCTCTTTACCGAGGCTGCGTGCTCTTTACCGAGGCCATGTGCTCTTTACCGAGGCTGCGTGCTCTTTACCGAGGCCATGTGCTCTTTACCGAGGCTGCGTGCTCTTTACCGAGGCCATGTGCTCTTTACCGAGGCCGTGTGCTCTTTACCGAGGCTGCGTGCTCTTTACCGAGGCCATGTGCTGTTTACCGAGGCCGTGTGCTCTTTACTGAAGCCGTGTGCTCTTTACTGAAGCCGCGTGCTCTTTACTGAGGCCGTGTGCTGTTTACCGAGGCCGTGTGCTGTTTACCGAGGCCGTGTGCTGTTTACCGAGGCCGTGTGCTGTTTACCGAGGCCGTGTGCTCTTTACTGAGGTCGTGTGCTCTTTACTGAGGCTGCGTGCTCTTTACCGAGGCCGTGTGCTCTTTACCGAGGCCGTGTGCTCTTTACCGAGGCCGTGTGCTCTTTACCGAGGCCATGTGCTCTTTACCGAGGCCGTGTGCTCTTTACTGAGGCCGTGTGCTGTTTACCGAGGTCGTGTGCTGTTTACCGAGGCCGTGTGCTGTTTACCGAGGTCGTGTGCTGTTTACCGAGGCCGTGTGCTGTTTACCAAGGCCGTGTGCTGTTTACCGAGGCCGTGTGCTCTTTACCGAGGTCGTGTGCTGTTTACCGAGGCCGTGTGCTGTTTACCGAGGTCGTGTGCTCTTTACCGAGGCCACGTGCTGTTTACCGAGGTCGTGTGCTGTTTACCGAGGTCGTGTGCTCTTTACTGAGGTCGTGTGCTCTTTACCGAGGCCGTGTGCTCTTTACCGAGGCCGTGTGCTCTTTACCGAGGCCATGTGCTCTTTACCGAGGTCGTGTGCTCTTTACCGAGGCTGCGTGCTCTTTACTGAGGCCGTGTGCTGTTTACCGAGGTCGTGTGCTGTTTACCGAGGCCGTGTGCTGTTTACCGAGGTCGTGTGCTGTTTACCGAGGCCGTGTGCTGTTTACCAAGGCCGTGTGCTGTTTACCGAGGCCGTGTGCTCTTTACCGAGGTCGTGTGCTGTTTACCGAGGCCGTGTGCTGTTTACCGAGGTCGTGTGCTCTTTACCGAGGCCACGTGCTGTTTACCGAGGTCGTGTGCTCTTTACCGAGGTCGTGTGCTGTTTACCGAGGCCACGTGCTCTTTACCGAGGTCGTGTGCTCTTTACCGAGGTCGTGTGCTCTTTACCGAAGTCGTGTGCTGTTTACCGAGGTCGTGTGCTGTTTACCGAAGTCGTGTGCTGTTTACCGAGGTCGTGTGCTCTTTACCGAAGTCGTGTGCTGTTTACCGAGGTCGTGTGCTGTTTACCGAGGTCGTGTGCTCTTTACCGAGGCCACGTGCTGTTTACCGAGGTCGTGTGCTGTTTACCGAGGCCGTGTGCTGTTTACCGAGGTCGTGTGCTGTTTACCGAGGCCGTGTGCTGTTTACCGAGGTAGTGTGCTCTTTACCGAGGCCACGTGCTGTTTACCGAAGTCGTGTGCTGTTTACCGAGGTCGTGTGCTCTTTACCGAGGTCGTGTGCTCTTTACTGAGGCCGTGTGCTCTTTACCGAGGCCGTGTGCTCTTTACCGAGGCCATGTGCTCTTTACCGAGGCCATGTGCTCTTTACCGAGGCTGCGTGCTCTTTACTGAGGCCGTGTGCTGTTTACCGAGGTCGTGTGCTGTTTACCGAGGCCGTGTGCTGTTTACCGAGGTCGTGTGCTGTTTACCGAGGCCGTGTGCTGTTTACCAAGGCCGTGTGCTGTTTACCGAGGCCGTGTGCTCTTTACCGAGGTCGTGTGCTGTTTACCGAGGCCGTGTGCTGTTTACCGAGGTCGTGTGCTCTTTACCGAGGCCACGTGCTGTTTACCGAGGTCGTGTGCTCTTTACCGAAGTCGTGTGCTGTTTACCGAGGTCGTGTGCTGTTTACCGAAGTCGTGTGCTGTTTACCGAGGTCGTGTGCTCTTTACCGAAGTCGTGTGCTGTTTACCGAGGTCATGTGCTGTTTACCGAGGTCGTGTGCTCTTTACCGAGGCCACGTGCTGTTTACCGAGGCCGTGTGCTGTTTACCGAGGCCGTGTGCTGTTTACCGAGGTCGTGTGCTGTTTACCGAGGTCGTGTGCTCTTTACCGAAGTCGTGTGCTCTTTACCGAGACTGCGTGCTGTTTACCGAGGTCGTGTGCTCTTTACCGAGACTGCGTGCTGTTTACCGAGGCTGCGTGCTGTTTACCGAGGTCGTGTGCTCTTTACCGAGACTGCGTGCTGTTTACCGAGGCTGCGTGCTGTTTACCGAGGTCGTGTGCTCTTTACCGAGGTTGTGTGCTCTTTACCGAGGTTGTGTGCTCTTTACCGAGGTCGTGTGCTCTTTACCGAGGTCGTGTGCTCTTTACCGAGACTGCGTGCTGTTTACCGAGGCTGCGTGCTGTTTACCGAGGTCGTGTGCTCTTTACCGAGGTCGTGTGCTGTTTACCGAGGCCGCGTGCTGTTTACCGAGGCCGTGTGCTCTTTACCGAGGTTGTGTGCTCTTTACCGAGGTTGTGTGCTCTTTACCGAGGTCGTGTGCTCTTTACCGAGGTCGTGTGCTCTTTACCGAGGTCGTGTGCTCTTTACCGAGGTCGTGTGCTCTTTACCGAGGTCGTGTGCTCTTTACCGAGGTCGTGTGCTCTTTACCGAGGTCGTGTGCTCTTTACCGAGGTCGTGTGCTCTTTACCAAGATCGTGTGCTCTTTACTGAGGCCGTGTGCTCTTTACCGAGGCCATGTGCTCTTTACCGAGGCTGCGTGCTCTTTACTGAGGTCGTGTGCTCTTTACCAAGATCGTGTGCTCTTTACTGAGGCCGTATGCTCTTTACCGAGGCCATGTGCTCTTTACTGAGGCCGTGTGCTGTTTACCGAGGCCGTGTGCTGTTTACCGAGGCCGTGTGCTGTTTACCGAGGCCGTGTGCTGTTTACCGAGGCCGTGTGCTGTTTACCGAGGCCGTGTGCTGTTTACCGAGGTCGTGTGCTGTTTACCGAGACTGCGTGCTCTTTACTGAGGCTGCGTGCTCTTTACTGAGGTCGTGTGCTCTTTACTGAGGCCGTGTGCTCTTTACCGAGGCCGTGTGCTGTTTACCGAGGCCGTGTGCTGTTTACCGAGGCCGTGTGCTGTTTACCGAGGCCGTGTGCTGTTTACCGAGGCCGTGTGCTGTTTACCGAGGTCGTGTGCTGTTTACCGAGACTGCGTGCTCTTTACTGAGGCTGCGTGCTCTTTACTGAGGTCGTGTGCTCTTTACTGAGGCCGTGTGCTGTTTACCGAGGCCGTGTGCTGTTTACCGAGGCCGTGTGCTGTTTACCGAGGCCGTGTGCTGTTTACCGAGGCCGTGTGCTGTTTACCGAGGCCGTGTGCTGTTTACCGAGGTCGTGTGCTGTTTACCGAGACTGCGTGCTCTTTACTGAGGCTGCGTGCTCTTTACTGAGGTCGTGTGCTCTTTACTGAGGCCGTGTGCTCTTTACCGAGGCCGTGTGCTGTTTACCGAGGCCGTGTGCTGTTTACCGAGGCCGTGTGCTGTTTACCGAGGCCGTGTGCTGTTTACCGAGGCCGTGTGCTGTTTACCGAGGTCGTGTGCTGTTTACCGAGACTGCGTGCTCTTTACTGAGGCCGTGTGCTCTTTACCGAGGCCGTGTGCTCTTTACCGAGGCCATGTGCTCTTTACCGAGGCCGTGTGCTGTTTACCGAGGTCGTGTGCTGTTTACCGAGGCCGTGTGCTGTTTACCGAGGTCGTGTGCTGTTTACCGAGGTCGTGTGCTGTTTACCGAGGCCGTGTGCTGTTTACCAAGGCCGTGTGCTGTTTACCGAGGCCGTGTGCTCTTTACCGAGGCTGCGTGCTGTTTACCGAGGTCGTGTGCTGTTTACCGAGGTCGTGTGCTCTTTACTGAGGTCGTGTGCTCTTTACTGAGGCCGTGTGCTCTTTACCGAGGCTGCGTGCTCTTTACCGAGGCTGCGTGCTGTTTACCGAGGTCGTGTGCTGTTTACCGAGGCCGTGTGCTCTTTACCGAGGCCATGTGCTCTTTACCGAGGCTGCGTGCTCTTTACTGAGGCCGTGTGCTGTTTACCGAGGTCGTGTGCTGTTTACCGAGGTCGTGTGCTGTTTACCGAGGCCGTGTGCTGTTTACCAAGGCCGTGTGCTGTTTACCGAGGCCGTGTGCTCTTTACCGAGGTCGTGTGCTGTTTACCGAGGTCGTGTGCTGTTTACCGAGGCCACGTGCTGTTTACCGAGGTCGTGTGCTCTTTACCGAGGTCGTGTGCTCTTTACCGAGGCCACGTGCTCTTTACCGAGGTCGTGTGCTCTTTACCGAGGCCGTGTGCTCTTTACTGAGGCCACGTGCTCTTTACCGAGGTCGTGTGCTCTTTACTGAGGCCGTGTGCTCTTTACCGAGGCCGTGTGCTCTTTACTGAGGCCGTGTGCTCTTTACCGAGGTCGTGTGCTCTTTACCGAGGCTGCGTGCTCTTTACCGAGGTCGTGTGCTCTTTACCGATGCCGTGTGCTGTTTACCGAGGTCGTGTGCTCTTTACCGAGGTCGTGTGCTCTTTACCGAGACTGCGTGCTGTTTACCGAGGCTGCGTGCTGTTTACCGAGGTCGTGTGCTCTTTACCGAGACTGCGTGCTGTTTACCGAGGCCACGTGCTGTTTACCGAGGTCGTGTGCTCTTTACCGAGGTCACGTGCTGTTTACCGAGGTCGTGTGCTCTTTACCGAGGCCACGTGCTGTTTACCGAGGTCGTGTGCTCTTTACCGAAGTCGTGTGCTGTTTACCGAGGTCGTGTGCTCTTTACCGAGACTGCGTGCTGTTTACCGAGGCTGCGTGCTGTTTACCAAGATCGTGTGCTCTTTACCGAGGCCGTGTGCTGTTTACCGAGGTCGTGTGCTCTTTACCGAGGTCGTGTGCTCTTTACCGAGGCCGTGTGCTCTTTACCGAGGCCGTGTGCTCTTTACCGAGGTCGTGTGCTCTTTACCGAGGTCGTGTGCTCTTTACCGAGGTCGTGTGCTCTTTACCGAGGTCGTGTGCTCTTTACTGAGGCCGTGTGCTGTTTAGCCCACAATTGCGGACTGCAGCATGAGCCACGATTTCCTCGCCCTCTGGGAGACTGGGTCTGGGGGAGGAGGGGTCCATGCTGCCCGGGGGGCGGAGGGGGTGAGGGAAAGAATGGAGGAGAGGATTGGAGGGAGAGAGGAGGGAGAGATGGAGGGTGAAAGAGACAGGATCGGAGGGGAGAGAGAGGGAGGGGATCGGAGCAGGAAGAGAGCGATAGAGAGGAAGAACAGTGGAGGGGAGATGGAGAGAGCGGATCGAAGGGGGGAGAGAGGGATTTGGAGGGAGGGGAGAGAGAGAGGGAGAGAGAGGATCGGAATGCTGGGGAGAGGAGGTCAGGAATGCAGGGTTGGGGGTGGGGGGGGGCGGTAAAGAGTATTGACAGCACAGTGGGGATGGGGGAAGATCCTGATCCAGGTCTAAAGGGGGGGGTTGAGAGTGAGAACGTGATCCAGATGGTAAGACGGAGCACGTTCTTCCCCCACCCCCTTTACACCTGCTCCACTTTCTCCGTGTCCTCCTGCATCTGGTTGATTTCTCGGAAAGCTCGCTGCGTGTGTGGCGAGTGACATCATTGGGCTGGACGAAATCCCGAAGTCATGACACGGTCCCCATTCACTTCATGCCCAGTGGGGTGGGGAGAAGTGAGGAACTTGGGCAGGGGGGAGTAGGTCAGGCACTTACTCGCCAATAACCTGCTCACTGACGCTCAGTTTGGGTCCGGGAGATCGCAGAGATGCAGTGATCGTGACCATCTTTAAAAAAAGGGGACAAGTCCGACTGCGGTAACTACAGAGGAATCGCCCTGTTATCAGCCACTGGGGAAAGTCGTCGCTAGAATCCTCCTCAACCATCTTCTCCCTGTGGCTGAGGAGCTCCTCCCGGAGTCACAGTGCGAATTCTATCCACTACGGGGTACAACGGACATGATTTTTACAGCACGACAGCTGCAAGAAAAATACAGAGAACAGCACCAACCCTTGCACATGGCCTTCTTTGACCTTACAAAGGCCTTTGACACTGTCATCCGCGAGGGACTATGGAGCGTCCTCCTCCGTTTCGGCTGCCTCCAAAAGTTCGTCACCATCCTCCGCCTGCTCCACGACTACAATATGTGGACGACGCTTGCGTCTGCGCCCAATCAGTGACTGAACTCCAAGTCATAGTCAACATCTTCACCGAGGCGTACAAAAGCATGGGCCTTACACTAAACATCCGTAAGACAAAGGTCCTCCACCAACCTGACCCCGCCGCACAGCACTGCCCAGTCATCAAGAACTACGGCACGGCCCTGGACAACATGGACCGCTTTCCATAACTTGAGAGCCTATTATCAGCAAGGGCAGATCGACAACGAGATTCAACACCGCCTCCAGTGCGCCAGCGCAGCCTTCGGCCGCCTGAGGAAAAGAGTGTTTGAAGACCATGCCCTCAAATCTGGCACCAAGCTCATGGTCTATAGGGCTGTAGTAATCCCCGCTCTCCTATATGACTCAGAGACGTGGACACCTCAAATCGCTGGAGAAATACCACCAACGATGTCTCCGCAAGATCCTGCAAATCCCCTGGGAGGACAGACGCACCAATGTTAGCGTCCTCGACCAGGCCAACATCCCCAGCATCGAAGCCCTGACCACACTCGACCAGCTCCGTTGAGTGGGCCACATTGTTTTCATGCCTGACACAAGACTCCCAAAGCAAGCGCTCTACTCGGAACTCCTTCACGACAAGCGAGCCCCAGATGGGCAAAGGAAACGTTTCTAGGACACCCTCAAAGCCTCCCTGATAAAATGCAACATCCCCACCGGCACCTGGGAGTCCCTGGCCAAAGACAGCCCTAAGTGGAGGAAGTGCATCCGGGAGGGCACTGAGCACCTCGACTCTCATCGCCGAGAGCATGCAGAAACCAAGCGGAGACACCAGAAGAAGCGTGCGGCAAACCAAACACCCCGCCCACCCTTTCCTCAACCACTGTCTGTCCCACCTGTGACAGAGACTGTAATTCCCATATTGGACTGTTCAGTCACCTGAGAACTCACTTTTAGAGTGGAAGCAAGTCTTCCTCGATTTCGAGGGACTGCCTATGATGATGATGATGATGATGATGGTTCAAACATGGACAAAAGAGCTGAATTCCAGAGGTGAGGTGAGAGTGACTGCCCTCGACATCAAGGCAGCATTTGACTTAGTGTGGCAACAAGGAACCCGAGTAAAATTGAAGTCAATGGGAATCGGGGGAATGGCTCTCCAGTGGCTGGAGTCATACCTAGCACAAAGGAAGATGGTTGTGGTTGTTGGAGGTCAATCATCCCAGCCATAGGACATCGCTGCAGGAGTTCCTCAGGGCAGTGTCCTAGGCCCAACCATCTTCATAGAATCATAGAAAAATTACGACACAGTATGATATGTCCTTACTATACAGTATAAATGCACACGAGGCCCATACTTGAGAGAAGGTCACTCTGTGACCAGTTACCTTTATTACCAAGACCTCAAGTGATGAAGGTGGGTGGAGCTTCCCCTTTTATACCTGAAAGTCCAGGTTAGGAGCGTCTCCCACAAGTTCACCCCCTTGTGGTCAGTGTTCTCAAGGTCTACAACTTAGGTCAACTTATACATGGGTTACAATGATAGTTGAATACATGACACAGTAGGAGGCCATTCGGCCCATCATGTCCGTGCTGGTCAAAAATGAGCTACCCAGCCTAATCCCACTTTTCAGCCCTAGGTCCGTAGCGCTGTAGGTTACGGCATTTCAAGTGCACATCCAAGTACTTTTTAAATGTGGTGAGGGTTTTTGCCCTTTCAGGCCATGAGTTCCAGACCCCCACCACCCTCTGGGTGAAGAAATGTTTCCTCATCTCCCCTCGAATCCTTCTACCAACTACTGTAATTCTATTATTGACCCCTCTGCCAAGGGAAATTGGTCCTTCCTATCCACTCTATCTAGGCCCCTCATAATTTTATATACCTCAATTAGATCTTCCCATCAGCCTCCTCTGTTCCAAAGAAAACAACCCCAGCCGATCCAATCTTTCCTCATAGCTAAAGTTTTCCAGTCCTGGCAACATCCTCATAAATCTCCTCTGTATCCTCTCTAGTACAATTACATCCTTCCTGTAATGTGGTGATCAGAACTGCATGCAGTACTATAGCTGTGGGCTAACTGGGGTTGTATACAGTTCTAGCAAAACTTCCCTGTTCTTGTATTCTATGCCTCGGCTAATAAAGGAAAGCTTTCCGTATGCATTTTTAACTACCTTATCGACCTGTCCTGCTACATTTAAGGATCTGTGGACATATATTCCAAGGTCCCTCTGTTCCTCCACACCTCTCCGTATCCTCCCATTTATTGGGTATTCTCTTGCCTTGTTGCAAGGAAACCTCCGGATTGAATTCCATCTGCCGCTTTTCTGCTCAACTGACCAGTCCATCGATATCTTCCTGCAGTCTGGAGATTTCCTCCTCACTATCAACCACACGGCCAATTTTTGTATCATCTGCAAACTGCTTTAGCGTGCCCCTTACATTTAAGTCTGAATCATTAATATATACCACAAAAAGCAAGGGACCAAGTACTGAGCCCTGTGGAACCCCACTGGAAAACAGCCTTCCAATCGTAAAATCACCCGTCAACTATTACCCTTTGCTTCCTGCCACTGAGCCAATTTTGGATCCAATTTGCCCTCTCCCTTGGATCCCATGGGCTTTTATTTTTTTTTGACAGCCTGCCATGTGGCACCTTGTCAAAAGCCTTGCTAAAAGCCATGTAGACTACATCAAACGCACTGCCCTTATCGATCCTCCTTGTTACCTCCTTGACTGTCCTTGATTAATCTGTGGCTTTCTAAATTAAGGTTTATCCTGTCCCTCAGAATTGATTCCAGTAATTTTCACACCACCGAGGTTAAACTAATTGGCCTATAATTACTCGGTTTATCGTTTCCTCCCTTTTTAAACAATGGTACAACGTTAGCAGTTCTCCAATCCTCTGGCACCATTCCTGTGACCAGTGAGGATTGGAAAATGATGGTCAGAGCCCCCGCAATTTCCTCCCTTGCTTCTTTTAGTAGCCTCGGATATATTTCATCCAGTTCTGGCGATTTACCTACTTTCAGAGATGCTAAACCCCTTAATAGTTCCTCTCTTACTATGTTTATCCCATCCAATATTTCACTCTCTTCTTCCTTAACTTCAACATTGGCATTGTCCCCTCTGTTGTGAAGATGGCCACAAAGTATTCATTTAGTACCTTACCCACATCCTCCGCCTCCACACAGATTACCATGTTGGTCCCCAATAGACCCTACTCTTTCCTTAGTTATCCTCTTGCTCTTTATGTAATTGTAAAACATTTTTGGTTTTTTTTGGATTCTACTTGCCAGTATTTTTTCATGCCCTCTTTTTGCTTTCCTAATTTCCTTCTTAATTTCACCCCTGCACTTTCTATATTCTCCCAGGCTTTCTGCTGTATTGAGTGCTCGGTATCCGATATAGGTTTCCCTTTTTTGCCTTATCTTACCCTGTATGCACCTTGTCATCCAGGAGGCTCTAAATTTGGCAGTTCTACCCTTTTTCTTTAATTTAGCTGCTTCATTAATGACCTTCCCTCCATCATGTCCGAAGTGGGGATGTTCGCTGACACAGTGTTCAGTGCCATTCGCAACTCCTCAGATGATGAAGCAGTCCATGCCCGCATACAGCAAGACCTGGACAACATTCAGGCTTGGGCTGATAAGTGGTAAGTTACATTCGTGCCACACAATTGCCAGGCAATGACTATCTCCAACAAGCGTGAGTCTAACAACCTCCCCCTGATATTCAACGGCATTACCATCGCAGAATCCCCCGCCATCAACATCCTGGGGCTCAACATTGACCAGAAACTTAACTGGACCAGCCAATATGAGCAGGTCAGAGACTTGGTATTCTGCAGTGACTGTCTCACCTCCTAACTCCCCAAAGCCTTTCTACCATCTACAAGACACAAGTCAAGGGTGTGATGGAATACTCTCCATTTGCCTGGATGAGTGCAGCTCCAACAACACAAGAAGCTCAACACCATCCAGGACAAAGCAGCCGCTTGTTTGGCACCCCATCCACCACCTTCAACATTCACTCCCTCCATCACCGGCGCACCGTGGCTGCAGTGTGCACCATCTACAAGATGCACTGCAGCAACTCGCCAAGGCTTCTTCGGCAGCACCTCCCAAACCCATGACCTCTACCACCTAGAAGGACAAGGGCAGCAGGTGCATGGGAACACCACCACCTCCACGTTCCCCTCCAAGTCACACACCATCCCGACTTGGAAATATATCGGCGTTCTTTCAGCGTAGCTGGGTCAAAATCCTGGAACTCCCTCCCTAATAGCACTGTGGGAGCACCTTCACCACATGGGACTGCAGCGGTTCAAGAAGGTGGCTCACCATCATCTTCTCAAGGGCAATTAGAGATGGGCAATAAATGCTGGCCTTGCCAGCGGCGCGCACATCCCACGAATGAATTTTTTTTTAAAAGGTACCCAGGTGGAGGTTGCAGTGGCAGAGGGAAAGGCGATCAGGAACTCTGGCAGGGAGTAGGTCAGGAACTCGGCAGGGAGTAGGTCAGGAACTCGGGCAGGGAGAGAAGATCAGGAACTCGGGCAGGGAGAGAAGGTCAGGAACTCGCGCAGGGAGAGAAAGTCAGGAATTTATTGGGGAGGGAAAAGATCAGCAACTTGGGGGTGTGAGGAAGGTTAGGAACTTGTTGGAGGGAGGATAGGAACTTCTTTGCTGGTGGGAGGTCTTAACCTGTGAGGGTGAGCCCTGTGGATTCTGTGTGAGCTCTGTCCTGTCTGGAGTCGGCAGGCAGAAAGGCTCGAATTACACTTTGCAAACTACTTGATTACTTAGGCAGACAGGATCTAATTACACCTTCCAGAGAATCTGCTGGGTTGTCTTGTCCTCCAATGGGACCTAACAGAGATCTGGTGTTGGAAAGAAAAGTGACCATTTGTAGACAATGCTTGACCGATGAACAGTGTGTCTGAATTTCAAAAGGAAAGGTGAAAGGTCGACACCATGTCCATCGTCAACACCCCATCTAGTCACAATGTAGTCGTGTTCAACATTGAATCACCTCCTAACCACACAATCTCCTGGGAGAGGCAGGAAAAGAGGCTGAACCTGCCTGAGAGTGTTTGATGGGACAGTGTAGAGGGAGCTTTACTCTGTATCTAACCCCATGCTGTACCTGCCCTGGAAGTGTTTGATGGGACAGTGTAGAGGGAGCTTTGCTCTGTATCTAACCCCATGCTGTACCTGCCCTGGAAGTGTTTGATGGGACAGTGTAGAGGGAGCTTTAATCTGTATCTAACCCCATGCTGTACCTGCCCTGGAAGTGTTTGATGGGACAGTGTAGAGGGAGCTTTATTCTGTATCTAACCCCATGCTGTACCTGCCCTGGGAGTGTTTGATGGGACAGTGTAGAGGGAGCTTTGCTCTGTATCTAACCCATGCACAACTCACTCAAAAAAATGGTTATGTTCAGAGAAACTTCCTCAACCTTTTGCCATATTTTCTGTTTTCTATTGAATCTAAAACACACGTTCAGCAGTGCCTCATGATCTGATGAGCTGATTTGGAGGCGTTCCCGAGTCAGTCAGTATGTGGGACAGCGAGTAACACTCGGGAATGAAGCCTGCACATTCACCAAATGCCCACAGCTCAATCGGTGTTACCTTCACTCCCTTCCACTGACTGGACCAATGACACCCCTCCCAGCTGGCGAATCAGTTCGACCCATCCACTGTGTGACCTGTTAAAATACAAACCATCGATAGAGGAGGGCGATGTTTAACGGACGATTTCTGTTATTGTGTTAGCGAGCCAGAGAGGGAAGCAGAGAGGACAGCAGCCCTGCAGTGAAAGCCCTGCCATGGCGGGTAGGCAGTGGGATTGCAATTCTCCCTTCAGGTGCGTGTCCGGGAACTGTGTGGGTCACCTGCTCATACACGGCGGGTCAGGGTCAGAGCCAGGGGGTGGGCAGGTGGAAGATGATGGTGATTTGTGCTACACATGGAAGCCAGAGTCGTCTCTGTATGTGGAGAGGGTTCATCTCCTGGTCCTTTTGGATGAAGACCATTCAGTCCATTGCAAATGGGGTAAAATTTGCCCAACTCCCACCCATTCACGCTGAGCAGGTTAGGCAGAAATTGCCACCATATTTCCTGTTGTCTCTCCCTGACCCCCCATGCCCTCTCCTGCTCCCTGACCTTCCACCCCATGCCCTCTCCTGCTCCCTATCCCCGCGCCCTCTCCTGCTCCCTGATCCCTCCCCCGCGCCCTCTCCTGCTCCCTGACCCCTCCCCCGCACCCTCTCCTGCTCCCTGACCCCTCCCCCGCGCCCTCTCCTGCTCCCTGATCCCGCGCCCTCTCCTGACCCCCCCCCCTGCGCCCTCTCCTGCTCCCTGACCCCTCCCCCGCGCCCTCTCCTGCTCCCTGACCCCTCCCCCGCGCCCTCTCCTGCTCCCTGACCCCGCGCCTTCTCCTGCTCCCTGACCCCGCGCCCTCTCCTGCTCCCTGACCCCACGCCCTCTTCTGCTCCCTGACCCCGCGCCCTCTCCTGCTCCCTGACCCCACGCCCTCTCTCCTGCTCTCCGAACAGATTGTTGATGTCCCCTCAGCAACGTCACTGTTCCTGATTTGACCCTCGTCCCTCTGACATTGGTGCCGGGTTTTTGCCTGAACTTTTTATTTTTAAATCTGGGAATGTCTTTGGTCATCCCACCTGCTCAGGTCATTGACGGAGGAAAGGCCACAATCCATAGCTGGGAAACCACCAGTTAACCTTTGCAAAATGGCTGTTTTATTTTCTTCTCCAGCTCATCCCGATAAGAAGTGGGTTCACCTCTCGGAGAATGAAGCGAGGCGGAATAAAACGGCAAAGGTTTCCAAGTCGGTGTTTTACACAGACGATGGGAATAAAGTCGGTGAGTGTGGCCGAGCTGGTGTGGTGCAGGACCGGTGTGATCAGGATGTGTTTTTGCCCAAGTGTAGCCATGGTTCAGTGGTCAGACTCTCGCCCCTGAAGGGCTTGGGTCCCACTCCAGGTTCCCGACGAGGGGCAGTCTTGGAATGAAATGTCGATGTTGACCGGCAGTCTCAGTGATGCCAAAACTGCTCCAAGCTGTGGTGTGAAGCTTTCCATCACCTGGGGCAGCACCGGTAATGAGAGGGTCAATGAATAATCACAGAGTCCTACAACAACAGTAACGTGTGTTTATATATAGCGCCTTTAACGTAGTGAAACGTCCCAAGGTGCTTCACAGGAGTGTTACAAGACAAAACATAAATTTGACACCAAGCCACACAAGAAGAAATTAGGGCAGGTGACCAAATGTTTGGTCAAAGAGGTAGGTTTTAAGGTGTGTCTTAAAGGAGGAATGGGAGGTAGAGAGGGTTAGGGGGGGAGTTTCAGAGCTTGGGTCCCAGGCAGCTGAAGGCTGATGGTTGAGCGATTATAATCAGGGATGCTCAGGAGGGCAGAATTGGAGGAGCGCAGACACCTCTGGGAGTTGTGGGGCTGGAGGAGATTACAGAGATAGGAAGGGGCGAGGTCATGGAGGGATTTGTAAACAAGGATGAGAAGTTTGAAATCAAGGTGTCGCTTAACCAGGAACCAGTGTAGGTCAGCGAGCACAGGGGTGATGGGTGAGCGGGACTTGTTGCGAGTTAGGACAGGGGCAGCTGAGTTTTGGATGACCTCCAGTTTATGTATTGGAGAATGTGGGAGGCCAGCCAGGAGTGCGTTGGACTAGTCAAGTCTGGAGATAACAATGGCATGGATGAGGGCCATCCATCATTACAGCATAGAAGGAGGCTAGTTGGCACATTGTGCCTGTGCTGGCTCTTTGAAAGAGCGGTCCAATTAGTGCCACTGCCTCCCCCTCCCCCCACCACTTTTTCCCTGTAGCCCTGGAAATTCCTTCCTTTAAAGGTTCTGTAAATCTGCATCTTTAAGACTGTGCAGATCTATTTTGTGAGTGCTTTGTGCGGATGAAGAATCTCCAGTTTGGGCTCTAAGCTGCGACTATTGACCGCTGCTTCTGTCTCTGTTGGGAAGGTGCCGTGTATCAGAAATATCCCAAGATGAAGAGTGTGAGGAAGGCCATTCCCTTCGTTTCTCTGCCCAAAGAAGAGGAGATTTGCTCGACCTCGCAGGTACAATGTGTCTGTCTCGCAGCGCTGGGATTTTACAAGCCGTGTTTTCCGATATGTGCAGTTTTTTTGATCTGACGATTTATTTTGTTATTGATTCTCGGGGTGTGGGCTTCACTGGCAAGGTGGCCATTTACTGCCCGCCCCTGCTCAACCCGAGAGGGTGGCACCGAGCTGCCGCATTGAACCATTGGCAGCAGGCTTGCTACAACTTCAGGGGGCAGTTAAGAGTTGGTGTGTGGGACTGGAGTCACGTATAGGCCCAGACCAGGTAAGGACGGCAGGTTTCCTTCCCTAAAGGGACATTAGTGAACTCCTGGCGTAGTTTCGATCGCCTGGATGGGTCGGAGAGGAATTTTCCCAAATTTTTTCTCCCTAAGTTGGCCTGGGTTTTTATCTGGTTTTTGTCTCTCCCAGGAGATCACATGGCTCCGGTTGGGGTGAAGTGTACAATGTTTCAGTTTAAGGGGTGTTGCAGTTGTGTGGGTCGGACTGGTTGGACTGGCTGCTCTTTGCCTTTCCGTCATTGCTCATAGGTTTATATGTAACCTTCAAGGCTGCTGACCAAGGGCCATGTGGCTCTTTGTCGGCCGGCGTGGACACGATGGGCTGAAATGGCCTCCTTCTGTGCTGTAAATTTCTATGTTTCTATGTTTCTGCTGGGTTTTTAACCACAAATCGACAGCTTCACAGTCACTTTTACTGACCCCAGCTTTTGGTTTACAGATTTTATTTTTAAATGGAAATCAAATTCTCAACCTGCCGTTCTCCAATACGAATGGTAAACTCACAAAGTAGTTAATTTGTGGTTCAGAATGCAGCTTTAACATTTTTATAAAAAGCTCCCTCTAATCTACTCTCCCCCCTCCCACCAATACCGGGTCTCCGTTGTAACCCCAACACCTCGATCTCCGAGGCAGGGCACCATCCAGTCACAATGGGCAGAGGTGGATTGAGCTCAATTGCCCATTCGGTTGGTGTGGTGAATCCATGGCCAACACAAAGAAGACTGGGTCTGGCACATTCAGCAGACGGGGGAAAGCTTCATCCATCAGGCTGGGCTTGAACCTGGTCCACGAGCTGGGATGTGGGTGTCCAACACATTGAACTGGCCACTGTCCAGGACACAGGCTCAGATTGTGACGCATCACGTGACAGACTAAAGTTGACCATTTGACCATGTTTTTATTTTTGACCCTGATATCTGTCCAGTGACTCCGTGCTGGGAATTCCCCGAGCATGGACATTGGATAAGAACAGGATCGAGGTTCCCCCTCCTTCCCCCTATGGTCAAATAACCGTTTAACACTCCCATGTCCAATATTGGCCACTTAATTGGAGAGATTGCCAGTGTCCATGGAACAATATCCCAGTTATATAAACACAAGAGAGGGTTTTTGACTATTATAACCCAACCCCTTATCATAGAATCATAGAAATTTACAGCACGACCATTTTGGCCCATCATGTCCGTGCTGGCCAACAAGAGGCTACCTAGCCTAATCCCACTTTCCAGCCCTTGGTCCGTAGCCCTGTAGGTTACGGCACTTCAAGCTGCATATCCAAGTACTTTTTAAATGTGGTGAGGGTTTCTGCCTCTACCACCCTTTCAGGCAGTGAGTTCCAGACCCCCACCACCCTCTGGGTGAAGGCATTTCCCCTCAAATCCCCTCTAAACCTCCTACACTTCGTACACAAGCTCTCTTTGTGATTATATTTTGAATAACATTGCCATGTGGTTTCATGTTCCTTTACCTGGTAACATTGTTCCAAACACTCATTGCATTAAAAGATATCGACTGAATATTGCATTTGGCTGATTTTCCTTTGTGTTCCCAGACTTCAGGAGAGGGAAGGGGAAAGGTTTGCTCAGTACTGCTCCAAGAGTTGTGCTCGACTGATAGATCTCTTGCCATTTTTCTGTAAAGTGGTTGCAGGAGTTGGGCATTAAGAAGCTGAGGTTGGATCTGCACAGACTCGTCTCTGGCCCGGACTGCGTGCATAAGAAGCAACTGGTGCGGACTTTACACAAAAAGGTCTCTGCAAAGTACTGTGCGGCCTTCCCCAGCGTGGAGATCAATGTAAGTTCCGGCTGTAAGTCATAGTCACTCATTGCTCCCCCCAGTAAATCGTTTATCACTCAAATCATTAAGAACATAGGAACAGGGGTAGGCTGTTGAGCCCCTCGAGCCTGCCCCGCCAGGCCTGTACTATCTCGCCCTGTATTGCTGACTACCTGTCTAATGGAGGAACCAGATGTGAGAAGGTTTATAAATGATCACTTTGCTTGAATATGGAGAGCTGCGTTTTGGGACCCTGATGACTGTTACCCCAAAAGTTTGACACTGTCCCAGAGTGCCTAAATTCAATTCAAACGTTTATGTAAAAATGTCAAAAATATGCAACAATTTTAAAACTTTGTAAAACTTTTAACTATAAAACAACTGTAACAACTTTGAGAAGGTGCAGAAAAGATTTACGAGAATGATTCCAGTTACGTTGGTAGACTGGGGAAGCTGGGGTTGTTCTCCTTGGAACAGAAAAGGTTGAGAGGAGATTTGATCGAGGTGCTCCAAATCATGAGGGGTCTGGACAGAGTAGAGAGAGAAACTGTTCCCATTGGCGGAAGGGTCGAGAACCAGAGGACACAGATTTAAGGTAATTGGCAAAAGAACCAAAGGCGATGTAAGATAAAGCTTTTTTGCGCAGCGAGTGGTTAGGATCTGGAATGCACTGCCTGAAAGGATGGTGGAGGCAGACTCAATCTTAACTTTCAAAAGAGAGTTAGATAAGTATCTGAAGGAAAAACATTTGCAGGGCTACGGGGAAAGGGGAGTGGAGTGGGACTAGCTGAGAGTCAACATGGGCTCGACGGGCCGAATGGCCTTCTTCTGTGCTGTAACCATTCTGATTCTATGATTTAGTCACCTCCTCAAAAATTCAATCAGGTTTGTCAGGCATGACCTACCTTTCACAAATCCATGCTGGCTCTTTGAGGTGTTCAGTCACCCTATCCTTAATTATTGACTCTCGCAATTTCCTGTCAACTGATGTTGGACTAACTGGTCTATAATTCCCTGGTTTCCCCCTCTCGCCACTCTTAAATAACGGAATAACATGCGCAATTTTCCAATCTAAAGGAATAGTTCCTGCATCGAGAGAACGTGGAAGATTATAGTTAGGGCATCTGCAATATGTTCACCTACTTCCTTTAAAACCCTGCACTGGAAACCATTTGGTCCTGGGGACTTGTCGCTCTTTAGTCCCATTATTTTCTTCATTACTGTCATTTTACTCATGTTCATTTTATTGAGTCCCTGTTCCTGATTCAGTATTAGTTTCCATGGGATTTCAGGTATGCGACTGTAAATACTGATGCAAAGTAATTATTCAACATGTCCACCATTTCCTTATCACCAACAGTATCACCAATTTCAGTTTTTAATGGGCCACCATTGATCCTGACTACCCTCTTTTTCCAAATATAATTGTAAAAATTCTTTGTGTTGATTTTGATATCCCTTGCCAGTTTCTTTTCATACTTCCTTTTTTGTGACCCTTGCTGTTCTTTCTATCGTTCCCATTCACCAGGATCTGTGCTATTTGTTTTGCAACTTTGTATGCTTTTTCTTTCAGTTTTGTCGTCTATGGCTGTTTTTTTGGCGAGTCGAGCTCTTGCCCCTCAGGGCTACAAACTACTTCTGTTTCACATCAGATTATCTTTGGAACATCTCCCACTGATCTTCTGTCGATTTGCCCAGTTTACTGTGGACTATCTCTGGCTCATCCTGTTAAGACAGAATCTCAGTAGCTGTTTCATATTTCTCCCTTCAAACGCTACGCTGAACTCGATCCTGGATAAATGTTCACGCACCGTTAGGCTGTTAACTAAATCTGGCTCATTACTCATCACTAAATCTCATATGGCCTGCCCACTGTTACCTCTGGGACATATTGTTGTAGAAAGCTATCCCGGACACACTCAAGAAATTAACTGCCTTTCTAACAGGTGCTAGTCCGCTTATCCCAATCTATATGAAAGTTAAAATCCCCCATCAAAACCACTCTGCCATTGCTACATCACAGCTGCTACCATGGGGCCGACGAACAACTCCCACTACAGTCTCGGGGCTGGATTTTCCGGTGCTGTCCGCCTCTGTTTTTGCCCCGGAGGGGTGGCAATGGCGGCGGTGAGCTCTGCCGGGCAGGCGGCCAGCGTTCCGCGGGGGTTTTCGGGGCCGGTGTCGGCGGGACGCGGAGCATTACCGCCCGGAAGTGGCGAGCTGGTGCAGTGCCCCTGGTTGTGACACCGGATTGATTTTTGGCTCCCGCCCGACCCGTAGCGCTCTGTAGAGCGCCGTGCTCAGCCGGCCGACAGCCCCAGGAGAGGTGTGTAACGCCTCCCTTAGCGCTCCGCCCCACACTCGGGGCCCAGTTGATGAATTTTGCTGACTGAGGTCCAAACTGTTCCCGGGCGGTATCAGGACTGTCCCACCGCCATTAACAACCCGAAATCCTAAAAGCCGAAAATCCAGCCCTAAAGATCCTTTCCTATTTCTTAATTCTACCCGCAAAGTCTCCACTGCCTGCTTACCTCTCATTATATCCTCTCTTGTCATTGAAATGATTTCATCCTTAATCACTAAGGCGACTCCGCCCCCTCTGCCGTTTCCCCTAACTGCCCTGTAGACCTATAACCGGGTATATTCAGTGCCCAGTCCTGACCATCTTGCACCATGTCTCAGTAATGGCTATCATGTCATAAAAACATAAGAACATAAGAAATAGGAGCAGGAGTAGGCCATATGGCCCCTCGAGCCTGCTCCGCCATTCAATAAGATCATGGCTGATCTGATCATGGACTCAGCTCCACTTCCCTGCCCGCTCCCCATAACCCTTATCCCCTTATCGTTTAAGAAACTGTCTATTTCTGTCTTAAATTTATTCAATGTCCCAGCTTCCACAGCTCTCTGAGACAGCGAATTCCATAGATTTACAACCCTCTGAGAGAAGAAATTTCTCCTCATCTCAGTTTTAAATGGGCAGCCCCTTATTCTAAGATCATGTCCTCTAGTTCTAGTCTCCCCTATCAGTGGAAACATCTTCGCTGCATCAACCTTGTTAAGCCCCCTCATAATCTTATATGTTTCGATAAGATTACCTCTCATTCTTCTGAATTCCAATGAGTAGAGGCCCAACCTACTCAACCTTTCCTCATAAGACAATCCCCTTATCCCCAGAATCAACCTAGTGAACCTTCTCTGAACTGCCTCCACAGCAAGTATATCCTTTCGTAAATATGGAAACCAAAACTGCACGCAATATTCCAGGTGTGGCCTCACCAATACCCTGTATAGCTGTAGCAAGACTTCCCTGCTTTTATACTCCATCCCCTTTACAATAAAGGCCAAGATTCCATTGGCCTTCCTGATTACTTGCTGTATCTGCATACTAACCTTTTGTGTTTCATGCACAAGGACCCCCAGGTCCCGCTGTACTGCAGCACTTTGCAATCTTTCGCCATTTAAATAATAACTTGCTCTTTGATCATACCCTCCAAGTTGAATTCGTGCCTGCAGTTCATTCAATTTATTCCTTATACTCCGTGCGTTTGTAGAAAGAACGCTTATTGGGGCTGCACGCCCTGGCCTGTCCTTCAGCTCCAATATTTTACTCACTTGTTTTTTATTTCTCTCTCCTGGTTTAATCACTTTACATCTCTTAGTTTTCTCTTTACCTGTAGAGCTTAAAGCACAATTTCTGACTGTTTCTCTACTCTCTTCCCTTTCCTTTGTTTTTATCCGACTATTTGTACTATAATTTCCACCTGAGCCCCCACCTTTTTGTGACCGCCTTATTTATCCTTTCCGCTAGGCCCCGGGTCCCAGCCCGGTTCAGATGTGTTATGTTCAGAATAACTCCACAAGACTGTGCTGTAAGCTCAAACTGATGTGACCTTAGTCTCTTTAATCAAACTCTAGAGTGAAGAATCAGCATGGCAGGCAACCTTTTATACTTGCTTGCACGAGGTGTGCAGGTGACCCTTGGGTCTCCAACAGGTGCTCCCCCTGGTGGCAAGTCTTACACTATTATGTTGGAATCAATTATTAAGGATGAAATAGCAGCGCATTTGGAAAGCAGTGACAGGAGCGGTCCAAGTCAGCATGGATTTATGAAAGGGAAATCATGGTTGACAAATCTTCTGGATAGTCTACATCCCAGAGTACTTAAGGAAGTGGCCCTAGATATAGTGGATGCATTGGTGATAATTTTCCAACAGTCTATTGACTCTGGATCAGTTCCTATGGACTGGAGGGTAGCTAATGTAACACCACTTTTTAAAAAAGAGGGAGAGAGAAAACTGGTAATTATAGACCGGTTAGCCTGACATCAGTAGTGGGGAAAATGTTGGAATCAATCAGTAAGGATGAAATAGCAGCACATTTGGAAAGCAGTGACAGGATCGGTCCAAGTCAGCGTGGATTTATGAAAGGGAAATCATGCTTGACAATTCTTCTGGAATTTTTTGAGGATGTAACTAGTAGAGTGGACAAGAGAGAACCAGTGGATGTGGTGTATTTGGACTTTCAAAAGGCTTTTGACAAGGTCCCGCACAAGAGATTGGTGTGCAAAATCAAAGCACATGGTATTGGGGGTAATGTACTGACGTGGATAGAGAACTGGTTGGCAGACAGGAAGCAGAGAGTCGGGATAAACGGGTCCTTTTCAGAATGGCAGGTAGTGACTAGTGGAGTGCCACAGGGCTCAGTGCTGGGACCCCAGCTCTTTACAATATACATTAACGATTTAGATGAAGGAATTGAGTGTAATATCTCCAAGTTTGCAGATGACACTAAACTGGATGGCGGTGTGAGCTGTGAGGAGGACGCTAAGAGGCTGCAGGGTGACTTGAACAGGTTAGGCAAGTGGGCAAATACATGGCAGATGCAGTATAATGTGGATAAATGTGAGGTTATCCACTTTGGGGGCAAAAACACGAAGGCAGAATATTATCTGAATGGCGGCAGATTAGGAAAAGGGGAGGTGCAGCGAGACCTGGGTGTCATGGTTCATCAGTCATTGAAAGTTGGCATGCAGGTACAGCAGGCGGTGAAGAAGGCAAATGGTATGTTGGCCTTCATAGCAAGGGGATTTGAGTATAGGAGCAGGGAAGTCTTACTGCAGTTATACAGGGCCTTGGTGAGGCCCCACCTGGAATATTGTGTTAGTTTTGGTTCTCCTAATCTGAGGAAGGACGTTCTTGCTATTGAGGGAGTGCAGCGAAGGTTCACCAAACTGATTCCAGTGTTGGCTGGACTGACATATGAGGAGAGACTGGATCAACTTGGCCTTTATACACTGGAGTTTAGAAGGATAAAAGGGGATCTCATAGAAACATGTAAGATTCTGACGGGACTGGACAGGTTAGATGCGGGAAGAATGTTCCCGATGTTGGGGAAGTCCAGAACCAGGAGACACTGTCTTAGGATAAGGGGCAGGCGATTTAGGACTGAGATGAGGAGAAACTTCTTCACTCAGAGAGTTGTTAACCTGTGGAATTCTCTGCAGCAGAGAGTTGTTGATGCCAGTTCATTGGATATATTCAAGAGGGAGTTAGATATGGCCCTTATGGCTAAAGGGATCAAGGGGTATGGAGAGAAAGCAGGAATGGGGTACTGAAGGAATGATCAGCCATGATCTTATTGAATGGTGGTGCAGGCTCGAGGAGCCAAATGGCCTACTCCTGCACCTATATTCTATGATGTTGGGGAAGTCCAGAACCAGGGGTCACAGTCTAAGGATAAGGGGTAAGCCATTTAGGACCGAGATGAGGAGAAACCTCTTCACTCAGAGAGTTTTGGGCATGTGGAATTCTCTACCACAGAAAGTTGTTGAGGCCAGTTCGTTAGATATATTCAAAAGAGAATTAGATGTGGCCCTCACGGCTAAAGGGATCAAGGGATATGGAGAGAAAGCAGCAATGGGGTACTGAAATGCATGATCAGCCATGATCATATTGAATGGTGGTGCAGGCTCGAAGGGCCGAATGGCCTACTCGTGCACCTATTTTCTATGTTTCTATGTTTCTAAGAAGGCAAATTGTATGTTGGCCTTCATATCTAGGGGATTTGAGTATAGCAGTAGAGAGGTCTTACTGCAGTTGTACAGGGCCTTGGTGAGGCCTCACCTGGAATATTGTGTTCAGTTTTGGTCTCCTAATCTGAGGAAGGACGTTCTTGCTATTGGGTGAGTGCAGCGAAGGTTCACCAGACTGATTCTCGGGATGGCGGGACTGACATATGAGGAGAGACTGGATCAACTGGGCCTTTATACACTGGAGTTTAGAAGGATGAGAGGGGATCTCATAGAAACTTATAAGATTCTGAGGGGACTGGACAGATTAGGTGTGGGAAGAATGTTCCCGATGATGGGTAAATCCAGAACCAGGGGACACAGTCTTAGGATAAGGAGTAAGCCATTTAGGACTGAGATGAGGAGAAACTTCTTCACTCAGAGAGTTGTTAACCTGTGGAATTCTCTACCACAGAGAGTTGTTGATGCCAGTTCATTGGATATATTCAAGAGGGAGTTAGATATGGCCCTTACGGCTAAGGGGATCGAGGGTTATGGAGAGAAAGCAGGAAAGGGGTACTGAGGGATGATCAGCCATGATCTTATTGAATGGTGGTGCAGGCTCGAAGGGCCGGATAGCCTACTCCTGCACCTATTTTCTATGTTTCTATAAAATTTACATACATAACAAGGTGGAGCCTGTCATCGGGTGCAGTTCAGTGGGAGCATCTGTGATCTTGAGAGAAAATAATTACAGCAACAGCTTGTATTTATATATCAGTGTTAGCCGTGGCTCAGTGGATCGCACTCTCTCTCTCGCCTCTGAATCATAAGGTTGTGGGTTCAAACCCCACTCCAGAGCCTTGAGCACAAAATCTAAGCTGACACTCCGGTGCAGTGCTGTGGGAGTCTTTAATAAGATCATAAGGAGCAGGAGTAGGCCATTCTGCCCCTCGAGCCTGCTCCACCATTTAATACGATCATGGCTGATCCGATCATGGACTCAGGTCCACTTCCCTGCCCTCTCCTCATAACCCCTTATCCCCTTATCGGTTAAGAAACTATCTCTGTCTTAAATTTATTCAATGACCCAGCCTCCACAGCTCTCTGAGGCAGCGAATTCCACAGATTTACAACCCTTTGAGAGAAGAAATTTCTCCTCATCTCAGTTTTAAATGGGTGGCCTCTTATTCTAAGATCATGCCCCCTAGTTTTAGTCCCCCCTATTAGTGGAAACATCCTCTCTGCATCCACCTTGTCAAGCCCTCTCATAATCTTATACGTTTCGATAAGATCACCTCTCATTCTTCTGAATTCCAATGAGTAGAGGCCCAACCTGCTCAACCTCATCTCCGGAATCAACCTAGTGAACCTTCTCTGAATTGCCTCCAAAGCAAGTACATCCTTCCTTAACTATGGAAACCAAAACTGCACGCAGTTTTCCAGATGTGGCCTCACCAATATTCTGTATAACTGTAGCAAGACTTCCCCGCTTTTTCTGATGCAACATTAAATCGAAGAAGAGCTGGTCAGTTATCCCCGGTGTCCTGGCCAATATTTATCCCCAACCAACACCTAAAACAAACGATCTGGTCATTATCACATTGCTGTGTGTGAGAGCTTGCTGTGCTCACAGTGGCTCCCGTGTTTTTTGCATCACAACAGTGACTATACTCCGAAAGTACTTCATTGGCTGTAAAGCGCTCTGGGACATCCTGAGAATGTGAACGGCACTATAGAAATGGTAGACTTTCCCGTCAACATGTCACATGGCCGATTGGGGAAGGGATTGGAGAATGGTCAGTGCTGTGACGAGGAGGGGGAGGCGGAGGCGTCCTGGTGTTACACTCGAGAACCAAATGAAAGAATAATAACAGATCCTCACTGCCTGCGGTTAGAGGTTCCTGATGTTTGAGTTCCCAATAATTGGAAATGCCAATTACTTCAGTAGTTTCTAAGGCCCCGATATCGGTAGCCTTACCTCCCACTGCTGCCGACTGCCGGCGAGTTTTGCTGCGCGGGGGGGGGGAGGGGGGGAGTACCGCTGGGAACCGCCCGCTGACGTCCTCTGGCGGCCAAGTCTCGTAAGTGGTCTCCTGCCCGCCAAGCTGCCGGATTGGTGCAGGCGGGAGTCAGTGGCAGCAGGGGCAAGGACCGCCATGTGGAGGCAGGTCTAATCCCGACGATAGGTACAAAGAACGGAAAAAAAATTTGTAAAAATATATTTTAACATTTTTTTTACAGCGATTTACCTGGATGGGGTCCCCTGAAGGTGTTGTGTGTTTTTTGTTTCCTATGATTTTTATTTTCAGGTCTTCGACCCTCCCTGGGCCCGACTCCATCCTCGGCGGCACTTGGGCGGCAAGAGCCTTTGCCGCCGAGATTGAGAGCTCCCGCCCGCTGCCGCCCAGATTGACGGCGTAAGCCGTTATTTTGCCACCAGTCGATACTGCCACCTCTTTTAGAGGAATCTTTCAGGCAAAGTACCGCCCGGTCTCTCGGCAGCCATCGGCGGCCCTTTGGGCAACACTTGACTTCGACCGAGTTCGGCCCCTATATCTTTCAACCTGAGCCATGGCTCAGCTCTGGGTCACAACGTTGTGGGTTCAAGCCCTGTGCTTGGTGCTGACGTTTCGGTGAGGCTTTGTCTGGGGTATCCCCACTGCGCCGCCCCCCCACTTCGGGTGAGAGGTTAAACTGACGACCTCCATCCCCCATGTGCCTGCTCAGGTGGATGTGAAAGATCCCACGGCACTATTGAACATGGCAACAGGAGGAGGCCATTCAGCCTGTACGTATATATATATATCGATGTATTGCATTAGAGAAAGAAAGACTTGCATTTATATAGCACCTTTCATGACCACCGGACATCTCAAAGCGCCTTATCACCAATGAAATACTTTTGGAGTGTAGTCACTGTTGTAATTTGGGAAATGTGGCAGCCAATTTGCACACAGCAAGCTCCTACAAACAGCAATGTGATAATGACCAGATAATCTGTTTTTTTGTAGTGTTGATTGACGGCTAAAAGTTGGCCAGGACACCAGGGATAACTCCCCTGCTCTTCTTCAAAATAGTGCCATGGGATCTTTTACGTCCACCCGAGAGAACAGACGCTGCCTCGGTTTAACATCTCATCCAAAAGACGGCATCTCCGACAGTACAGCGCTTCCTCAGCACGGCCCCTCCGACAGTGCAGCACTCGCTCAGCATTGCACTGGAGTGTCAGCCTAGATTTCTGGGCTCAAGTTCCTGGAGTGGGACTTGAACCCGCAACCTTCTGACTCAGAGGCAAGAGTGCTACCCACTGAGCCACAGCTGACACCGATAGATATAATAAAATGCTGTCAGACTTGGATTGATGATAACATTAGAGTTTTGTTGTGCAGAAGTTAGGAACAGGAGGAGGCCATTCAGCCCCTCCAGCCTGTTCCACCATTCCATGAGATCAAGGCAGATCTGTACCGTAACTCTATCTACCCGCCTTGGTTCCCAGTATCGATGGGAAGAAGAATAGGCGGTTCTCCCAGTATCCTGGGCCATCATGCCTCCCTCAGCCAACACATTTGGCTCATTGCTATTCATGGATGTCGCTGCTGCGCTGGCCTTCACAACACTAGGACAATCCCAGCAACAACAAAGTAACGCCATGTGTGAGGCACTTTGCGATGTTTTGATGTGATCGGGGACTGCGGGTTGATTAAGATTCAGAGTTTAATTGGCCAATGGCAGAGAATGCCCTTTAGTCACTGGTGTCATGTTTTGCACTTCCAGGGCGAGGTGAGGCATCTGCAGTTACAGCCTCGGGAGCTGGAAGAGTACATTGAGCAAGTGGAGCGAGTCTTGTGTCGATACCTGCAGCGATTGCAGTGGCTACTGTCAGGTGGGGACCTTCTGCTAGATCACAGACTGTAAGGACACAGCCAAACATAAACTTAAAAAAAATTATTTGTTCATGGGATGTGGGCGTCGCTGGAAAGGCCAGCATTTATTGCCCATCCCTTACTGCTCCTGAGAAGGTGGTGGTGAGCTGCCTTCTTGAACCGCTGCAGTCCGTGTGGTGAAGGTGCTCCCACAGTGCTGTTAGGGAGGGAGTTCCAGGATTTTGACCCAGCGACGATGAAGGAACGGCCGATATATTTCTAAGTCAGGATGGTGTGTGACTTGGAGGGGAACGTGGAGGTGATGGTGTTCCCATGCACCTGCTGCCCTTGTCCTTCCAGGTGGTAGAGGTCACGGGTTTGGGAGGTGCTGCTGAAGAAGCCTTGGTGAGTTGCTGCAGTGCATCTTGTATTTATATAGCACCTTTAACGCAGAAAAACATCTCAAGAAGCTTCACAGGGGCGTTTAATCAGACACGATTTGACATCAGGCCAAAGAAGGAGATATTAGGACAGGTAACCAACAGCTTGGTCAAAGAGGTTTCCAGGAGGAGGGGGGAATTCCAGAGCTTGGGGCCCAGGCGGCTGAAGGCACGGCCGCCATTGGTGGAGCGAAGGGAGTGGGGGATGTGCAAGAGGTCAGAGTTGGAGGAACACAGGGCTGGATTTTTGGTTTACTGCCGCCCGTTAATGCCCCGGAGGGGCGGCAATGGGGGCAGTAATCACTCCCGGGCGGGAGGCCAGCTTCCAGCGCCCCGCTGGGACATTCGGTGCTGGTTTGGAGGGGACGCGGAGCAGCACCGTCCAGGAGAAGCGAGTCGGTGTACAACGCTCCAGGTTGCGACACCAGCTTGATTTTTGGTTGCAGCCCGACCCATAGTGCCCCGTAGAGCGCCCCCTGCTGGGACCGTCTGTGAAAGGTAGCGGTCCGAGTTGTCGCGACAGCTGTGAGGTAGGTAATGTCCACCTCAGGTAAACGTGATTGGTTTATTTTGTGATTTATGTTATGGTAACATGAGTTATTTATTGGGAATGTTTTGGTGTTTTTATTCTGTTCCCCCAACCCCCCCGCCCCTCCCGGGTTTCTCTTGCAGCGCTCCCAGGCCGGCTGTTTAGCTCGGGATTTTCCCATGCCAGCCTAGTGCCCTGAGAGAGGTGTGTAACGCCTCCCTTAGCGCTCCACCCCACACTAAGGGCCCAGCTGGTGCATTTTGCTGACTGAGGTGCAAACTGTTCCCGCGCGCAAACTTTACCGCCCCACCGCCATAACCGCCCCGAAATCAGAAGAACTGAACAACCAGCCCACAGATCTTTGAGGGAGGTAGGGGCTGGAGGAGCTTACCGAGATAGGGAGGGGTGTCAGACTGGAGGAGGATCCAGAGATAGGGAGGGGTGTAGGGCTGGAGGGGGTTACAGAGATAGGGAGGGGTGTCAGGCTGGAGGAGGTTACATAGATAGGGAGGGGTGTAGGGCTGGAGGGGGTTACAGAGATAGGGAGGGGTGTGGGGGCTGGAAGGGGTTACAGAGATAGGGAGAGGTGTGGGGCCTGGAGGGGGTTACAGAGATAGGGAGGGGTGTAGGAGCTGGAGGAGGTTACAGAGATAGGGAGGGGTGTAGGGCTGGAGGGGGTTAAAGAAATAGGGAGGGGTGTAGGGGCTGGAGGAAGTTACAGAGATAGGAAGAGGTGCCGGGACTGGAGGCGGTTACCGAGATAGGGAGGGGTGTCGGGGCTGGAGGAGGTTACAGAGATAGGGAGGGGTGTTACGGCTGGAGGAGGTTACAAAGATAGGGAGAGGTGCCGGAGCCGGAGGAGGTTACAGAGATAGGGAGGGGTGTAGGGGCTGGAGGAGGTTAGAGAGATAGGGAGGCGTGTCGGGCTGAAGGGGGTTACAGAGATCGGGAGGGGTGTAGGGGCTGGAGGATGTTAGAGAGATAGGGAGGCATGTAGGGCTGAAGGGGGTTACAGAGATAGGGAAGGGTGTAGGGCTGGAGGAGGTTACAGAGATAGAGGGGTGTAGGAACTGGAGGAGGTTACAGAGATAGGGAGGGGTGTAGGGCTCGAGGAGGTTACCAAGATAGGGAGGGGTGTCGGGGCTGGAGAAGGTTACAGAGATAGGGAGGGTGTAGGGAATGGAGGAGGTTACAGAGATAGGGAGGGTGTAGGGACTGGAGGAGGTTACAGAGATAGAAGGGTGTAGGGCTGGAGGAGGTTACAGAGATAGGGAGGGTGTAGGGACTGGAGGGGGTTACAGAGAAAGGGAGGGGTATAGGACTGGAGGAGGTTACAGAGACAGAGAGGGTGTAGGGGCTGGAGGAGGTTACAGAGATAGGGAGGGTGTAGGGAATGGAGGAGGTTACAGAGATAGGGAGGGTGTAGGGACTGGAGGAGGTTACAGAGATAGAAGGGTGTAGGGCTGGAGGAGGTTACAGAGATAGGGATGGGTGTAGGGACTGGAGGGGGTTACAGAGAAAGGGAGGGGTATAGGACTGGAGGAGGTTACAGAGACAGAGAGGGTGTAGGGGCTGGAGGAGGTTACAGAGATAGGGCGAGGTGTCAGGCTGGAGGAGGTTACAGAGAAAGGGAGGGGAATAGGGCTGGATGGGGTGTCAGAGATAGGGAGGGATGTAGGGCTGGAGGAGATTACAGAGACGGAAGGGTGTCGGGGCTGGAGAAGGTTACAGAGATAGGGAGGGTTGTAGGGGCTGGAGGAGGTTACAGAGATAGGGAGGGTGTAGGGCTGGAGGAGGTTACAGAGTTAGAGGGGTGTAGGGCTGGAGGAGATTACAGAGATAGGGAGGGGTGTAGGGGCTAGCGGAGGTTACCGAGATAGGAAGGGGTGTAGGGGCTGGAGGAGGTTACAGAGATAGGGAGGGGTGTAGGGACTGGAGGAGGTTACAGAGATAGGGAGGGTGTAGGGACTGGAGGAGGTTACAGAGATAGGGAGGGGGGATAGAGAGGGGAAGTGATCTAGATGTAGATATTAGAACCTTAGATTGGAGGCATTGGGAGCCAATGTAGGTTGGCGATGCGAGTTAGGATGTGGGCAGTCACTGAAAGTATTCCCATATACATTGTGTGGTGGTTTGTACCATGGTGGGTTTGGACAGGAGATGGACCCATTTCTTGTCCCGGACTATTTTCTCCCCCAAATGCCAGTGGTGTTGCTTTGCTGTGAGTGTTAGTGCACTGCCATTGTTTTATCCTCGAGCAGGAAGCAGGCGATTGTTTGGGACGGTCTTGGAGAAGAGGGTCTGCATCCTGCTGGACACCTCGGGCTCCACCGACCACTATCTGGCAGAGCTGAAGAAGGAGTTGACGTCCCTGATCTGGGAACAACTGCGGAAAGGCAGCCACAGGTGAGCCAGTGTGGAAAGGTTGTTACAGTGGGAGCTGCGTGATGCACCATCCCTGTTATCCCGCAGCATTCTCGCAGCCCTGTGCGAGGTATGATACCGATTGCTCTGTTACTTGTATTTCTTGGTGAATAATAATATGCACGAGGGGCAGACATTTCACAACTCTCGAAAAATATATTCCAGTGAGGAGGAAAGGGTGTAAGAGAAAAGAGAGCCATCCGTGGCTAACTAAAGAAATAAAGGATAGTATCCAATTAAAAACAAGGGCATACAAAGTGGCCAAAACTAGTGGGAGGACAGAAGACTGGGAAGCTTTTAAAAGCGGATAGTTTTGGTTTCCATATTTACGAAAGGATATACTTGCTTTGGAGGCAGTTCAGAGAAGGTTCACTAGGTTGATTCCAGGGGTGAGGAGGTTGACTTATGAGGAAAGGTTGAGTAGGTTGGGCTTCTGCTCATTAGAATTCAGAAGAATGAGAGGTGATCTTATCGAAACGTATAAGATTATGAGGTGTCTTGACAAGGTGGATGCAGAGAGGATGTTTCCACTGATAGGGGAGACTAGAACTAGAGGACATGATCTTAGAATAAGGGGCCGCCCATTTAAAACTGAGATGAGGAGAAATTTCTTCTCTCAGAGGGTTGTAAATCTGTGGAATTCGCTGCCTCAGAGCTGTGGAAGCTGGGTCATTAAATAAATTTATGACAGAAATAGACAGATTCTTAAACGATAAGGGGATAAGGGGTTATGGGGAGCGGGCAGGGAAGTGGAGCTGAGTCCATGATCAGATCAGCCATGATCATATTAAATGACGGAGCAGGCTCGGGGGGCCGTATGGCCTACTCCTGCTCCTATTTCTTATGTTCTTATTTATAGTTTCAACCGGCGGTTCACGGAGACTTCCACTGTTGGTCGTTTTTCAATTCCCTCAATTATTCTCCTGCTTTGGGATTGTTTGGGCCATTTTTCCACAGACAGGATTTGGTGGAGACGGGCAGGAGTTATTTTTAAGGGTCAGGTTTTTAAAACAAAGTGAATTCACTCCGATTGACAAAGAAAGGCCACAGAAATTTGGATAATGAGTATTAAAACACAACATTGATATTGTTACCATGACAATTGGGAACAAGTGTAGGGGTAGTCACAGAATCTTACAGCATAGAGGGAGGCCCTTCAGCTCATTGTGCCTGTGCCAGCTCTCTGAAAGAGCTGTCCAGTTCGTCCCACTCCCCTGCTCTTCCCCCATAGCCCCGCAAATTTTTCCCCTTCGAGTATTTATCTAATTCCTTTTTGAAAGTTACCATTGAATCTGCTCCCACTGCCCTTTCAGGCAGCGCGTTCCCGATCGCAACTCGCTGCTAAAACATTTTTTCCCTCGGGGCACCTCTGGTTCTTTTGTCAATGACCTTCATTCTGTGTCCTCTGGTTACCGATCCTCCTGCCACTGGAAACTATTTCTCCTTATTTACTCGATCAAAACCCTTCGTGATTTTGAACACCTCTATCAACTCTCCCCTTAATCTTCTCTGCTCCAAGGAGAACAACCCTAGCTTTTTCAGTCTCCCCACACAATTCTAGTAAATCTCTTCTGCACCCTCCAGTAAATCTTTCCAAAAGTGTGGTGCCCAGAATTGGACACAGTACGTTAGCTGAGGCTGAACCAGCACTTTATAAAGATTTAACATAACTTCCTTACTTTTGTGCTCTATGCCTCTCTTTATATATTTTAAAACAGCCTTCTCAATTTATCCTGCCACCAATTACAAACCAGCTCATGATTGGAATATAAACAGAAAATGCTAGAAACACTCAGCATCTGTGGAGCGAGAAACAGAGTTGAATGTTTCAGGTCGATGACCCTTCGTCAGAAGTGGAAAAAATTAAGCAAGCACATTGGCAGGGAAAGGGGGGAGGGGAGGAGAGAACCAAAGGGAAGGTCTGTGATGGGGTGGAAGGCAGGAGAGATTAGAGAGACAAGGGATGATGGTGCAGGGCAAAAGGGGGTGGTAAGGGAACAAGTAAAGAAACAAACCATGGGACTATCTCAAGTTGTTGAGGCCAGTTCGTTGGACATATTCAAAAGGGAGTTAGATGTGGCCCTTACGGCTAAAGGGATCAAGGGGTATGGAGAGAAAGCAGGAAAGGGATACTGAGGTGAGTGATCAGCCATGATCATATTGAATGGTAGTACAGGCTCGAAGGGCTGAATGGCCTACTCCACCTATTTTCTATGTTTCTATGTAAGACTGACTTTGATGGGAATAGTTTGTAATTGGAGCTGGTCAGCTGCCACTGTAATAAAACAGAAAATGCTGGAAACACTGAGCACCTGTGGGATGAAAGCAGAGTTAACGTTTCAGGTCAATGACTCTTCGTCAGAATTCCATTGTGTTCACCTTTTTTTGCTGCAGCTTTAACTTGCTGTGTTTCGCGGAGCGTGTCGACCCCTGGCGGGATTGCCTAGTTGAGGCTACAGATCAGACGTGTCACGATGCTGTTCAGTGGGCCTCTGCAGCCCTTGCCCGCGGGAACACCTGCACGCTGGAAGCTTTACAGGTCAGCTTTACTTGTACAAAGACTAATTATAATTTTTTTTTCTCTCTCTATATCCTGGACTTTGCTGAGAACACTGTTGTAATTTGTGACGTGCAAAAATGACACTCAAATATTTCCTGAGACTATTTAGTTTAGAGCAGTGTAGACTTAGAGGCGACCGGATAGCGGGCTGCCAAATTAGGAAAGGGCTGGACAGCGAGTTTATTGATCGATTATTCCAGATTGGAGAGGACCAGGGGACACAAGCTTTAACGAGTTTAAAGGTTCACTCGGTTGATTCCCGAGATGAAGGGGTTGTCTTATGAAGAAAGGTTGAGCAGGTTGGGCCGATACTCATTGGAGTTTAGAAGAATGAGAGGTGATCTTATTGAAACATAAGATTCTGACTGGCTTGACAGGGTAGATGCAAAGAGGATGTTTCCCCTCATGGGGGCATCTAGAACTCGGGGGCATAGTTTCAGAATAAGGGGCCGTCCATTTAAAATGGAAATGAGGAGGAATTTCTTCTCTCAGAGGATTGTGAATCTTTGGAATTCTCTGCCTAGAGAGCCTTGGAGGCTGGGTCATTGAATATATTTAAGGTGAAGATAGACAGACTTTTGAACAAAAAGAGAGTCAAGGGTTATGGGGAGCGGGCAGAGAAGTGGAGTTAGAAACATAGAAACATAGAAAATAGGTGCAGGAGTAGGCCATTCGGCCCTTCGAACCTGCACCGCCATTCAATAAGATCATGGCTGATCATTCCCTCAGTACCCCTTTCCTGCTTTCTCTCCATACCCCCTTGATCCCCTTAGCCATAAGGGCCATATCTAACTCCCTCTTGAATATATCCAATGAACTGGCATCAACAACTCTCTGCGGCAGGGAATTCCACAGGTTAACAACGCTCTGAGTGAAGACGTTTCTCCTCATCTCAGTCCTAAATGGCCTACCCCTTATCCTAAGACTATGTTCGCTGGTTCTGGACCTCCCCAACATCGGGAACATTCTTCCTGCATCTAACCTGTCCAGTCCCGTAAGAATCTTATACGTTTCTATGAGATCCCCTCTCATCCTTCTAAACTCCTGTGAATAAAGGCCCAGTTGATCCAGTCTCTCCTCATATCACTCCCGGGAATCAGTTTGGTGAACCTTCGCTGCACTCCCTCAATAGCAAGAACGTCCTTCCTCAGATTAGGAGACCAAAACTGAACACAATATTCCAGGTGAGGCCTCACTAAGGTCCTGTACAACTGCAAAGTTGAGGCAAAGATCAGATCAGCCATGATCTTATTGAATGACGGAGCAGGCTCGAGGAGCCAAATGGCCGACTCCTGCTCCGATTTCTTATGTTCTTGTGTTAAACTACGTCAGAGTGGGAATAGACGGGGTGTTGGCCGTTTCTGCTTTCCCCAGAGAGCAGTGAACCTCCGGAATACATTGCCGGCTGGTGTGGTGTGGTGTGTGCCGGCTCTCTGCCTTCGACAGGGAGCTGGACCGGTTCCTGACCGAGGCAGACACCGCATCATAAACAAGGTCAGTGTCTTTGTCGACAACACTTGGTCCGTGTGATCTCCATCGCCTGAGGGGGTCAGAGAGGAATTTTCCATATTTTTTTCCCTTGTTGGCCCTGGGTATCTTTCCTCTCTTCTTTTGCCTTTCCCAGGAGATTATATGGCGGGGGCAGGGGGGAGTGTTTAATCACGATGATCTGGCCATCATGCTGTGGAGCAGGCTTGATGGTCCAGCAGGTCTTTTCCTGCCCATCTATTTCCTATGTTCTTATGTCCTTGTACTGAGATGTTTGCAATGTATTTATACTTGTGTTGGCGGGATTGTGGAATGGTGATCCCAATATGGAGTCAATGGGGCTGGATTTTGGGGTTTGATGTTTTTGGGGCGGTAATGCCGGCGGGGCGGTAAAGTTAGTGCCTGGGAACAGTTTGCGCCTCAGTCAGTAACATTGGGCAGCTGGGCCCTGAGTCAGGGGTTGCAGTGCTAAGGGAGGCGTTGTACACCTCTCCTGGGCGCTAGCCCGGGAAACTCCCGAGCTAAAGAGCCAGGCTGGGAGCGTTCCCAGAGACGCCTGGGGGGGGGAGAAAACTAAACAAAATACCACACAAACATTCCCAAAACATTGCCCACGCCACCACAACACAAATCGCAGAAAAAATTAAAAGAAAAACCAATTGCACTTACCTTGGGAGTCCATGACTCACCTCTCCGCTGTCGGGATGGTGGGACTGCCCTGATTTCCCAGGCGGTCACTGCGGGGGGCGCTGCGGGGCGGACGGGTCGGGCAAGAGTTAAAACTCGCGCCGGGTCACAACCAGGAGCGTTGTACACCGGGCGCAGCTCTCCTGGGCGGTGCTGCTCCGCGCAGCCGCTAAACCGGACCCGAGGATCGCCGCGGGGCGCTGGAGGCTGACCGCCCGGCCACAACACCTCACCACCGCCATTGCTGCCGCTGCGGGACAAAAAACGGAGCGCAGAGGAGCTATAAATAAGGGCCTTTGATAGTGCGAGCTATCATCAAGCCTTACCCAATGTGTTGGGCTGGCAGTGGGGTCAGGTTGTTACCTAGAACTGACTAATTCATGTGTTCTGCCAGTATAAGCTGGCTGGCAATATAAAAGATGCCTGTGTGATGCTGGAACCTGGTTGACCCAGGAGCTGCCCTTCTCTTGACCTGTTGGGCTCTGGTGGTTGGGTTTCTCCGAGCTCACCCAGGACACAACAACAACTTGCATTTATATAGCGCCTTTAATGTAGTAAAACGTCCCAAGGTGCTTCACAGGAGCGATTTCAAACAAAATTTGACACCGTGCCACATCAGGAGAAATTAGAACCGGTGACCAAAAGTGGTAGGTTTTAAAGAGTGTCCTAAAAGAGGAGAGAGAGGTAGTGAGGCAGGGAGAGGTTTAGGGAGGGAGTTCCAGAACTTGGGGCCTAGGCAGCTGAAGGCACGGCCGCCGATGGTGGTGTGATGAAAATCGAGGATGCACAAGATTCCAAAATTGGAAGAGCGCAGCGATCTCAGAAAGTTGTAGGACTGGAGGAGACTACAGAGATAGGGAGGGGCGAGGCCATGGAGGGATTTGAAAACAAGGAGGAGAATTTTAAAATCGAGGCGATGACAGACTGTCAGCCAATGCAGGTTGGCGAGCACAGGGAGTGATAGGTGAGCGGGACTTGGTGCGAGTTAGGACACGGGGCAGTGAGCACAAGGGGTGATGGGTGAGCGGGACTTGGTGTGAGTTAGGACATGGGGGCAGCGAGCACAGGGGGTGATGGATGAGCGGGACTCGGTGCGAGTTAGGACACGGGCAGTGAGCACAGAGGGTGATGGGTGAGCGGGGCTTGGTGCGAGTTAGGACACGGGGCAGCGAGCACAGGGAGTGATGGGTGAGCGGGACTTGGTGCGAGTTAGGACACGGGCAGCGAGCACAGAGGGTGATGGGTGAGCGGGGCTCGGTGCGAGTTAGGACACGGGCAGCGAGCACAGAGGGTGATGGGTGAGCGGGGCTCGGTGCGAGTTAGGACACGGGGGCAGTGAGCACAGAGGGTGATGGGTGAGTGGGACTCGGTGCGAGTTAGGACACGGGGGCAGCGAGCACAGGGGGTGATGGGTGAGTGGGACTCGGTGCGAGTTAGGACACGGGAGCAGTGAGCACAGAGGGTGATGGGTGAGTGGGACTCGGTGCGAGTTAGGACACGGAGCAGTGAGCACAGTGGGTGATGGGTGAGTGGGACTCGGTGCGAGTTAGGACACGGGGCAGTGAGCACAAGGGGTGATGGGTGAGCGGGACTTGGTGTGAGTTAGGACATGGGGGCAGCGAGCACAGGGGGTGATGGATGAGCGGGACTTGGTGCGAGTTAGGACACGGGCAGTGAGCACAGAGGGTGATGGGTGAGCGGGGCTTGGTGCGAGTTAGGACACGGGGCAGTGAGCACAAGGGGTGATGGGTGAGCGGGACTTGGTGTGAGTTAGGACATGGGGGCAGCGAGCACAGGGGGTGATGGATGAGCGGGACTCGGTGCGAGTTAGGACACGGGCAGTGAGCACAGAGGGTGATGGGTGAGCGGGGCTTGGTGCGAGTTAGGACACGGGGCAGCGAGCACAGGGAGTGATGGGTGAGCGGGACTTGGTGCGAGTTAGGACACGGGCAGTAGAGCTTTGGATGAAGTGAAGTTTGCGGAGGGTACAAGGTGGGAGACCGGCCAGGAGAGCTTTGGAGTAGTCAAGTCTGGAGTTAACAAAGGCATGGATGAGGGTTTTTAACAGCATTTAGCTAACTCTTGTCATCATGTTCGTCATTGTATTCGAGGCCTGATGTTCCAACATCATATCATGGATACTGGAAATCTGGAACTCTCCAAAAAGCTGTTGAGGCTGAGGGGGTCAAGTGATAATTTGAAAGTTGAGGTTGATAAATTGTTGTTAGGTAAGGGTATTAAGGGATATGGAATCAAGGTGGGTAAATGGAGTTAAGATACAGATCAGCCATGATCTAATTGAATTACAGATCTTATCGAAACGTCTAAGATTATGAGGGGGCTTGACAAGGTGGATGCAGAGAGGATGTTTCCACTGATGGGGGAGACTAGAACTAGAGGGCATAATCTTAGAATAAGGGACCGCCCATTTAAAACAGAGTTGAGGAGAAATTTCTTCTGAGGGTTGTAAATCTGTGGAATTCGCTGCCTCAGAGAGCTGTGGAAGCTGGGACATTGAATAAATTTAAGACAGAAATAGACAGTTTCTTATACGATAAGAGGATAAAGGGTTATGGGGAGCAGGCAGGGAAGTGGAGCTGAGTCCATGATCAGATCAGCCATGATCTTATTGAGTGGCAGAACAGGCTCGAAGGGCCAAATGGCCGACTCCTGCTTCTATTTCTTATGTTCTTATGTTCTTAGATGCACCTGCTTTCTTTGTGTCTGATGATGAAAGGTGGATGCAGAACTTGGTATGAGCAGGTATTTCGTTGTCACAAAGATTTCTCAATGAAATTTATTATCCTGTAAAACAGAAGGCTTTTCAGTACGCGGATGTGCAAGGGATATACCTGCTGACTGATGGGAAGCCAGACACCAGCTGTAGTTTGATCTTGAAGGAAACTCAACAAATGAACCAGGGACGAGACATCAAAATTCATACCATTTCGTTCAACTGTACAGACAGGTGAGACACAGATATCTCCCTGAGACTCAGCCTTAAGGTTCTGCCGTGGGATATTCATGCCCAAGCATTTAATATTTTCGAATGAAAATCCCTCTAAGTGCTATTTAAAATGAGGGTAGACTTCATCATAGAAGCTTCCTACAACAACGACCTTTATTTATATAGCGCCTTTAATGTAGTAAAACGTCCCAAGACGCTTCACAGCCGTGTTATAAGACAAAATAAATACATTTGACACTGAGCCACATAAGAAGAAATTACGGCAGATGACCAAAGAGGTGGGTTTTAGGGAGCGTCTTAAAGGAGGACAGAGAGGTAGAGAGGTAGAGAGGTTTAGGGAGGGAGTTCCAGAGCTTGGGGCCCAGGCAGCTGAAGGCACGGCCACCGATGATTGGGCGATTATAATCAGGGATGGTCAAGAGGGAAGAATTTGAAGAGTGCAGACACCACAGGGGGTTGTGAGGCTGAAAGAGATTACAGAGATAGGGAAGGGCGAGGTCACGGAGGGACTTGTAAACAAACACAGAAGGAGGACATTCGGCCCATTGTGCCTCGACCGGCTCTCTGAAAGAGCTCTCCAATCAGTACCACTCCCTCTGCCCTTTCCCCACAGCCCTGCAAATGTTTCCTTGTCAAGTATATATCCAATTCCTTTTTGAAAGTTGCTGTTGAAACATGGGGAAATTTACCCAGGGGGAAAATGACCAATAAAAAGATAAATGTAAAAAAAGGGTCAAATTCAGATTTTGAGTTTGAGGTTTTGAATGAATCCATCTCGCCAATTCTCCAGCTTCTTATCCTGGATTTTGCTTTAAGTGGAAGCAATTTTTGCTTTTCCCCAACATCCTATTGAGCGGTTTGTAAACCTTCCACCTGTCCAAGCACCACATGCCTCACTGGAGCTATTCGGCTGTGGGAGTTTGAAGGTGCAAAGTGATTTTACACTTTGATTTGGCAAATTGCCTTTTTATCTCCACGAGGTTTAATTTTATATTTAACTTAATGGGCTCTTTTTCCTAATAAAACACTTCAGACACAAACCGTGGCTTTATAAAGAAAACAATCATTTACTCTACACTAGCAAAATTGACATTGGAATATAAACAACACCTTGGGTTTCTGCACGAATTACAATAAGACCCACAAGAAAACATAATGGAAATGTCAATAATGGAGTACAAATATAAACTCTCAGATATATTTATTCTAAGATGTAAACGTTTATCAGTGGTAAAGGGGCTGGATTCAGAGCTGGTGTAGCTCGGGTTAAAAGATAGCAATAAAGTAATATCTATTTACTTTATATAACATAATAGATAAAATCTAGATGACTATAAGATAGTCACGAATAAATCTGATAGGGAATTCAGGAGAATCTTCTTTACCCAGAGAGCAGTGAGAATGTGGAACTCGCTCCCACAGGGAGTGGTTGAGGCGAATAGCAAAGGTACATTTAAGGGAAGGCTGGACAAGTACATGATTATCAGCTGAATTTTCACGGCCAGGCAATGGGGAAATTGATGAAGACAACTGCGTTCCAGTCGCTCCCCGCTTGTCCCTGACTCTATTCGTTGAAAGAAGCTCTGCGTAGAGTATCTTAACCGGAGTGGGCTTAAACACAGTGGTTTATTTGGGAATTTGGAAAGGGTGGGAATTGGGAGAAGAGAGAAATGGACCTAATTGGAGGAGGTATCAGCGGCAACGCAACCTTCGACGGTTTCCAAAAAAAACAAGGACAGCAGGTTGGTTGGTGAGTATTAAGGGTTTTTTTCTCACTAATCTAGGACTGTGGTTTAAACAGTGCAAGAAACTATAAAGTACAGTGCGGTATTAAACATACAGCTTAACTAGTTAAACTAATTAATATAACTATAAATAATCATTGAATAAAGACGTTAACGAATTAAATAAATAAAACAAGGCTAGACTAAGGTATGGCAGAGCAGGTGGTGTGTCGGGACTGCAGTATGTGGGAGTTTGTGGACAGCGAGACTGTCCCGAGCAAACATGTCTGCAGGAGTTGTCTCCATCTCTAATCTCTCCGGCTCAGAGTCATTGAGCTGGAGTGCTAGTTGGAGACACTCCGACACATAAGGGAGGGAGAGGAATTTCTGGACAGTTTTATCCAGAATATAGTCACACCCCAGAGAAAAGCACAGGTTCAGGAAAGGGGAGGGTGTGACTGTTAGGGAGCTGGGTAGCGGGGAATTAGGAAAGGTTGAGAAGGAGGTCCCACAGACACTGGTTCTGTCCATCAGGTACAATGTACTCGCTACCTGTGAGGACAATGAGAAAGACTACAAGGAGGACAGCCACAATGCAGACCAAGACACTGTGGCTCAGAAGGCTGTCGGGGGCGGCGGGGGGGGGGGGGGGGGAGTGGGGGAAGAGCAGAATACAAATGTGGGTAGTGATAGGGGACTCTATAATTAGAGGGATAGATAGCGTCCTCTGCAGCCAAGAATGAGAATCCCGAAGTGCGTGTTGCCTACCCGGTGCCAGGGTAAGGGATATCTCACAGCAGCTGGAGAGGAACATGGAAAGGTTCCATGCTGGAACAAAAGACATAGGTAGAAACAGGGAGGAGATCCTGCTGAAAGTATGTCAGGAGTTAGGTGCTAAATTAAAAAGCAGGACCTCGAGGGTAATGATTTCAGGATTACTGCCCCAGCCACATGCGCAGGAACAATATATTCCACTAAAAGGAAAGAACAAATTAAACACCAATGGGACTCCAATTGGATGATTAAAACCATAAGGGAACAATTGTGGGTAAGGAAAGAGGTATACATTAAGTACATAGTCAGCAGGGGAGTGCACGATAAGGGAGAATACAAAAAGATTAGGAGAGAAGTCAAAAAAGCAATTAGGAAGGCAAAGAGGAACTATGAAATTAAATTATCAAGGAACACAAAACAAAATAGTAAAATATTTTACAGGCACATCAATAAAAAAGGAAGGTTGGGGTGGGAATAGGGTCATTAGGGGATAGACAGGATAATACCACAGGGTAACGATAGAGAGGTGGCAGAAATATTAAATCATTATTTTGCTTCAGTATTTACCAGGGAGATAGAACAGGTTAACATGACATTGGATGATGAGATTAGTAATGAGATAAGGACATTTAAAATAAAAAGAGGGGATATATTAAATAAACTAATCAAACTCAAGGAGGATAAAATCCCTCCAGATTGATTGCATCCACGTATTTTAAAAGAATCTAGGGAAGAGATAGCCGAGGCATTACTACACATATTTAATCATTCATTAGAAAAAGGTGTAGTGCCAAAGGACTGGCGGATAACTAATGTAATATCTATATTTAAGAAGGGGGATAGAACATGTCCAAGGAATTATAGACCAGTCAGCTTAACATCAGTGGTAGGAAAAAGAATGGAATCCCCACTAAAGGAAAAAATAGAACATCTAGAAACCAAAAATATAATAATGAATAGTCAGCATGGATTTCAAAAGGGAAAGTCTTACTTGACCAACCTCATTGAATTTTTTGAAGAGGTAACAGAGAGAGTAGACAATGGTAACGCAATAGATGTAATTTATCTAGATTTTCAAAAGGCCTTCGATAAGGTACCCCATAATCGACTGATGAACAAGGTCAGAGAGTGTGGAGTCAGGGGACAAGTACAGAATGGATAGCTAGCTGGCTTCAAGACAGAAAACAGAGAGTAGGGGTAAAGGGTAGCTATTCACAGAGGCAGAAGGTGGGTAGTGGTGTTCCACAAGGATCAGTGCTGGGACCACTGTTGTTCACAATTTATATCAATGATTTAGACTTTGGAATCAAAAATACGGATGACACAAAATTGGGGGGATAGTCAATACTGAGGAGGACTGCAAGAAATTACAGGGGGACATTAATAAACTTGTAGAATGGGCAAATAATTGGCAAATGAAGTTCAACACAGACATGTGTGAGGTATTACATTTTGATAGGAATAATAGGGAGGTCACTTATTACTGGGAGGGTGAGAGTCTGGGTGGGGTAGAGGAACAAAGGGATCTCGGAGTACAAATACACAAATCACTAAAAGTTGCGCCACAGGTTAGCAAGGCCATAAAAATAGCAAAGCAAGCTCTAGGGTTTATTTCTAGAGGTATAGAATTGAAAAGCAGGGAAGTTATGCTAAACCTGTATTGAACCTTGGTTAGACCACACTTAAGAACATAAGAAATAGGAGCAGGAGTAGGCCATACAGCCCCTCGAGCCTGCTCCACCATTTAATACGATCATGGCTGAACTGATCATGGACTCAGGTTCACTTCCGTGCCCGCTCCCCATAACCCCTTATTCCCTTATCGGTTAAGAAACTGTCTATTTCTGTCTTAAATTTATTCAATGACCCAGCTTCCACAGCTCTCTGAGGCAGCGAATTCCACAGATTTACAACCCTCTGAGAAGAAATTCCTCCTCATCTCAGTTTTTGAATACTGCATACAGTTCTGTCGCCATATTATAAAAAGGATATAGAGGCACTGGAGAGGGTGCAGAGAAGATTTACAACAATTCTACCAGAAATGCGAGGGCATACATATCAGGAAAGGATGAACAGGCTGGGTCTCTTTTCTCTTGAAAAAAAAAAGCTGAGGGGTGACCTAATGGACGTCTTTAAAATGATGAAAGGTTTTGATAGAGTGGATACAGAGAGAATGTTTCCACTTGTGGGGAAGAGCATAACTAGAGGCCATCAATATAAGATAATCACCAAGAAATCCAATAGGGGATTCAGAAGAAACTTCTTTACCCAGAGAGTGGTGAGAATGTGGAACTTGCTACCACAGGGAGTGGTTGAAGCGAATAGTATCGATGTATTTAAGGGGAGGCTAGACAAGCATATGAGGGAGAAGGGAATAGAGGGTTATGCTGATAGATTTAGATGAGGAAAGACGGGAGGGGATTCGAGTGGAGCATAAACGCCGGTATGGACTGGTTGGACCGAATGGCCTGTTTCTGCATCGTATATACTGTGTAAGCTTTTTGTATCTTTTTCAATGAATTTCTGTTTCCCTTGCTGACAGCACCGCCAATGATTTCCTCAAAAAGTTGGCAGCCCAGACCAGAGGCCGTTTCCACCGTTGCCATGGAGCCATTGATGGGCAGCTAGTAGCACACAAAATGTTAACGGGAGGATTTTCAGATGAAGACGTAGGTTACTGACATTGTTTCATTTGAATTATTTGCTGTTATCTAATTTAATCATTTCAAAGTGATACGGAGTGAGCATCAACACCACCGTGTGTCAGCCAATGAGCTGGAGCCGGGGCGAGCTGTACAGAAAACAGAGTCTGGTTACTCATCAAACAGCAAACAGAGTCTGGTTACTCATCAAACAGCAAACAGAGTCTGTTTACTCATCAAACAGAAAACAGAGTCTGTTTACTCATCAAACAGAAAACAGAGTCTGTTTACTCATCAAACAGAAAACAGAGTCTGTTTACTCATCAAACAGAAAACAGAGTCTGTTTACTCATCAAACAGAGCTCATGACAGAAACTACAGCAACGTCTCCCGATAAAAGCGGGATTATTTCTCCAGCACAGTGCCGAGAGTGGAGGATAGTTACTGACTACAAATGTGCGTAAAATCAATCCCAGTGCGGTCTCCAGGTGTGATTGACAGGAGAATTACCCAATCATCTCCATTCTGGCTAGAACTTGTAGTTTCACTGTGCAGGCTTATTTATAAACCAAAAACATTTACCGTATGGATAATTTAGAAATAATGGTTGAGGTTGGTTCTGTACATATTGAATTGCTAATTTTTCTCCCTTTCTTGGATTGATGAATTATTATATGGCCAGAAATGGAGTATTATATTAGAAATGGAACATCCAGTGGGTGCAAGTGTCACCGTTGAAACATCACACTCTGTTAGAAATACAAGGCTGTCTGACAATGCTGGGTGCTTCTGACCTGCAGCCTAAAACTGACCATCCGATTCCAATCTGCAAAATTACCAGCCTAGCCAGTTATACTCTGACCTGGGGCTCTATTTATTTCACAGCAATTGGGCATTCTGGACTAAAAGACATATGGACGCACCCTTGCGGGATTATACAATGTACATTACTGTGTGTAACACTCCTGCCCTTATAAAACTGCGTATCACCTGACCGAAGGCGCGCATCAACACTGCAGATCACTGGTGAATTTCTTGTTTGTTAAATGCTCTATTTTCTGGTTGTAGAATCCTAATCTTCCTGCATTTGAGGGTGACGATTTAAAGAAGCTTGCTGGAGAAATAAATAAAGCCAGACGATTCCTAACACAAGCCAAGTCCTTCAGGTTGGTGCTACAGATGGGACCTCAATTGTTCCGATTCCAATTCTCTTCAGCGATTTCACAGCATTCACTAGCAGGGCAATGTCGCTTTGCGGACCAGTTTGGGCAATAGTAATAACGACAAGTACAACACAAATATTGATGGCCCTGTTCCATATAACAGTAACTATTGATGGACCTGCTCCATATAACAGTAACTAGTGATGGTCCTGTTCTATATAACAGTAACTATTGATGGACCTGTTCCATATAACAGTAACTATTGATGGACCTGCTCCATATAACAGTAACTATTGATGGTCCTGTTCTATATAACAGTAACTATTGATGACCTGTTCCATATAACAGTAACTATTGATGGTCCTGTTCCATATAACAGTAACTATTGATAGAAACATAGAAACATAGAAAATAGGTGCAGGAGCAGGCCATTCAGCCCTTCTAGCCTGCACCGCCATTCAATGAGTTCATGGCTGAACATGAAACTTCAGTACCCCCTTCCTGCTTTCTCGCCATAACCCTTGATCCCCCGAGTAGTAAGGACTTCATCTAACTCCCTTTTGAATATATTTAGTGAATTGGCCTCAACTACTTTCTGTGGTAGAGAATTCCACAGGTTCACCACTCTCTGGGTGAAGAAGTTTCTCCTCATCTCGGTCCTAAATGGCTTACCCCTTATCCTCAGACTGTGACCCCTGGTTCTGGACTTCCCCAACATTGGGAACATTCTTTCTGCATCTAACCTGTCTAAACCCGTCAGAATTTTAAACGTTTCTATGAGGTCCCCTCTCATTCTTCTGAACTCCAATGAATACAAGCCCAGTTGATCCAATCTTTCTTGATAGGTCAGTCCCGCCATCCCGGGAATCAGTCTGGTGAACCTTCGCTGCACTCCCTCAATAGCAAGAATGTGCTTCCTCAAGTTAGGAGACCAAAACTGTACACAATACTCCAGGTGTGGCCTCACCAAGGCCCTGTACAACTGTAGCAACACCTCCCTGTTCTGTTCTATATAACAGTAACTATTGATGACCTGTTCCATATAACAGTAACTATTGATGGTCCTGTTCCAGATAACGGAGTTGATAAGGGAAGGTCGTGTCTGACTAACTTGATTAAATTTTTCGAGGAGGTAACCAGGAGGGTCGATGAGGGTAGTGCGTTTGATGTAGTGTATATGGATTTTAGCAATGCTTTTGATAAGGTCCCACATGGCAGACTGGTCCCGAAAGTAAAAGCCCATGGGATCCAGGGCAAAGTGGCAAGTTAGATCCAAAATTGGCTCAGAGGCAGGAAGCAAAGAGTAATGGTTGATCGGTGTTTTTGTGACTGGAAGGATGTTTCCAGTGGGGTTCCGCAAGGCTCAGTACTAGGTCCCTTGCTTTTTGTGGTATACATCAATGATCTAGACTTGAATATAGGGGTATGATTAAGAAGTTTGCAGATGATACTAAAATTAGTTGTGTGGTTGATAATGAAGAAGAAGGCTGCGGACTGCAGGAAGATATCAATGAGCTGGTCAGGTGGGCAGAACAGGGGCAAATGGAATTTAATCCGGAGAAGTGTGAGGTAATGCATTTGGGGAGGTCTAACAAGGAAAGGGAATACACATTAAATGGTAGGACATTGAGAAGTGTAGAGGAACAAAGGGACCTTGGAGTGCAGGTCCACAGGTCCCTGAAGGTAGCAGACCAGGTAGATGAGGTGGTTAAGAAGTCTTACGGAATGCTTGCCTTTATTAGCCGAGGCATAGAATATAAGAGCAGAGGGGTTATGTTTGAACTGTATAAAACATTGGTTAGGCCACAGCTGGAGTACTGCGTGCAGTTCTGGTCACCGCATTACAGGAAGGATGCGATTACACTAGAGAAGGTACAGAGGAGATTTACGAGGATGTTGCCGGGAATGGAAAATTTTAGCGATGAGGACAGGTTGGATAGACTGGGTTTGTTTTCCTTGGAACAGAGGAGGCAGAGGGGAGACCTCATTGAGGTGTATTAAATTATGAGAGGCCTGGATATAGTGGATAGAAAGGGCCTATTTACCTTAGCAGAGGGATCAACAATCAGGGGGCATATATTTAAAATAATTGGTAGAAGGTTTAGAGGGAATTTGAGGGGAAATTTCTTCATGCAGAGAGTTGTGGGGGTCAGGAACTCACTGCCTGAAAGGGTGGTAGAGGCAGAAACCCTCACCACATTTAAATAGAGCTTGGATGTGCACCTGAAGTGCTGTAACCTGCAGGGTTACGGACCTAGAGCTGGAAAGTGGGCTTAGGCTGGATAGCCGCTTGCTGGCCGGCACGGACACGATGGGCCGAAATGGCCTCCTCCCGTGCTGTAAACTTCTATGATTCTATGAACATTAACTATTGATGGTCCTGCTCCATATAACAGTAACTATTGATGACCTATTCCATATAACAGTAACTATTACAAAAGCAAAATACTGCGGATGCTGGAATCTGGAATAAAAACAGAAAATGCTCTAAATCTCAGCAGGTCAGGCAGTATCTGTGGAGAGGAAGCAGAGTTAACGTTTTGGGTCGATGACCCTTCGTCAGAGCTGGAGAGTGTTCGAAAAGAGCAGATTTTTAATAAGCGTTGAAAGGGGGAGGGGAAGAAAGAACAAAAGGGAAGACAGGAGAGATTAGAGTGACAATAGGGATGATGGGTCAAAATTCAAATGGTAATGCCAGGAGTTAAAAAAAACATTAGTCGAAATAGAGTGTGCATGGTGGGATAATGACCAACTGGCATGAGAGACAAGGAGATAAAAAGAAACAGGCTCTGGTGGGTGGTGGGGGGGGGGGGAGAGGGGAGGGAGCCAAAGATTGGCAGAGGTTACGCTCTGAAATTGTTGAACTCAATGTCGAGTCCAGAAGGCTGTAAAGTGCCTAAACGAAAGATGAGGTGCTGTTCCTCGAGCTTGCGTTGAGCTTTATTGGAAAAGTGTAGGAGGCCTAGGACGGAGAGCGGGGAATTAAAGTGACAGGCGACCGGAAGCTCAGGGTCTCACTTGCGGACTGAATGGAGGTGTTCCTCAAAGCTGTCACTCAATCTACACTTGATTTCCCCAATGTAGAGGAGACCACATCATGAGCAGCGAATACAGTATACTAAATTGAAAGAAGTACAAGTAAATCGCTGTTTCACCTGGGAAGGATTACACTTCCTCCCACCCCGCATCCTGTAAGGACTCTATTCCATTCTCTCAGTTTCTCTGTCTCCGTCGCATCTGCTCTGACGACGCCACCTTTCACACTAGTGCCTCTGACGTCTTCCTTTTTCCTTAACTGAGGACTCCCCTTTGCCGTGGATAACATGGCCCTCGACCGTGTCTGTTCGATTTCCAGCACCTCTGCTCTCACCCCTTCTCCCTCTCAGAACCATGACAGGGTTCCCCTTGTCCTCGCCTTTCACCCCACCAGCCTCCAGGTTCAACGGATCATCCTCCGCCATTTCCGCCACCTCCAGCGTGATCCCATCACCAATCACAGCATTCCGATGGGACTGCTCCCTCCCCGACACCCTGGTCCATTCCGCAGTCACCCCCAGCACCCCCTCCCCTTCCCACGGTACCTTTCTGTGCACGCGCAGGAGATGCAACACCTGCCCTTTTACCCCCTCCCTTCCCACTGTCCAGGGCCCCAAACACTCCTTCCAGGTGAAACAGCGATTTACTTGTACTTCTTTCAATTTAGTATACTGTGTTCGCTGCTCACGATGTGGTCTCCTCTACAATGGGGAGACCAAGTGTAGATTGGTTGACGTTTTGCGGAACACCTCCATTCAGTCTGTAAGTGTGACCCTGAGCTTCCGATCGCCTGTCACTTTAATTCCCCGCTCCACTCCCACTCTGACCTCTCTGTCCTCGGTCTCCGACACTGTTCCAATGAAGCTCAACGTAAGCTCGAGGAACAGCACCTCAACTTTAGTTTAAGACTTTACAGCCTTCTGGACTCAACATCGAGTTCAACAATTTCAGAGTGTAACCACTGCCAATCTTTGGCTCCCCACCCCCTGAGCCTGTTTCTTTTTCTCCCCTTGTCTCTAATGGCAGTTGGTCATTATCCCGCCATTCACACCATAACTTGACTAATGTTTTTCTAACTCCTGCCATTACCATCTCAAGTCGGCCTATCATCCCTTTTGTCTCTCTAATCTCTCCTGCCGTCCACCCTATCACAGACCTTCCCGTTTGTTCTTTCCTCCCCTCCCCCATTCAGTGCTCCTTAAGAATCTGTTCATTTCGAACATTTTCCAGTTCTGATGAAGGGTCATCGACCCGAAACATTAACTCTGTTTCTCTCGACAGAATCTGCCTGACCGCTGAGATTTCCAACATTCTCTGTTTTTATCACAATAACTATTGATGGAGTAACTATTGATGGTGCTGTTCCATATAACAGTAACTATTGATGGTCCTGCTCCATGTAAACCGTACACTGAGAGAATTAGCAGTATATATAATTAGGTGTAATATGCTGCTCTTCTCATTTTCAACAGAGTGTTGCTTTTGGAGAAGCAGATGAAAGCAGATCGGACGGTCACTGGAACATAGGACACAGCACTCGACGGTGAGGACAAGATAGACAGAGTGTAATCAGTGTTTTCGGAATTCCCTCACTGGAGGAAATAATTTCTCTATCTAACCTATCAAATTCCTTCATCACATTAAAGACCTCGTTTAGAGCACTCCTCAACTATCTAAGCTCCAGGGAATACAAGCCAGGTTTATGCAATCTATCCTTATGATTTAACCCTTTAAACCCTGGCTGGTATCAGTCTGATGAATCTGTGCTGTAACCCCACAGAAGCCAATGCTCCTTTCATTCTAACTCAAGTTCAGGTACATCCTCTGCTCGGACATGGCAGTGCAGTAGAGAGGGAGTGCCGCACTGTCGGAGGGGCAGTACTGAGGGAGTGCCGCACTGTCGGGGGGGCAGTACTGAGGGTGCGCCGCACTGTCAGAGGGGCAGTACTGAGGGAGCGCCGCACTGTCGGAGGGGTAGTACTGAGGGAGTGCTGCACTGTCTGGGGGCAGTACTGAGGGAGTGCCGCACTGTCGGAGGGGCAGTACTGAGGGAGTGCCGCACTATCGGAGGGGGAGTGCTGCACTGTCGGAGGGGCAGTACTGAGGGAGCGCCGCACTGTTGGAGGGACAGTACTGAGGGAGTGCCCCACTGTCGGAGGGGCAGTACTGAGGGAGTGCCCCACTGTCGGAGGGGCAATACTGAGGGAGTGCCGCACTGTCAGGGGGCAGTACTGAGGGAGTGCCCCACTGTTGGAGGGGCAGTATTGAGGGAGTGCCGCACTGTCGGGGGGCAGTACTGAGGGAGTGCCTCACTGTCGGAGGGGCAATACTGAGGGAGCGCCGCACTGTCGGACGGGCAGTACTGAGGTAGCGCTGTTGGAGGGGTAGTACTAAGTGCCGCATTGTCAGAGGGGCCATTCTGAAGGAGCTTTGCACTGTCAGGGGGCAGCACTGAGTGCCGCAGTGTCGGAGGGGCAGTACTGAGGGAGTGCCGCACTGTCGGAGGGACAGAACTGAGGGAGTGCTGCACTGTCGGAGGGGGAGTGCTGCACTGTCGGAGAGGCACTACTGAGGGAGCGCCGCACTGTCGGAGGTGCAATACTGAGGGAGCGCCGCAGTGTCGGAGGGGCAGTACTGAGGGAGAGCCGCAGTGTCAGAGGGACAGTACTGAGGGAGCTTTGCACTGTTGGAGGGGCAGTTCTGAGGGAGAGCCGCAGTGTCAGAGGGACAGTACTGAGGGAGCTTTGCACTGTTGGAGGGGCAGTTCTGAGGGAGAGCTGCACTGTCGGAGAGGCACTACTGAGGGAGCGCCGCACTGTCGGAGGTGCAATACTGAGGGAGCGCCGCAGTGTCGGAGGGGCAGTACTGAGGGAGTGCTGCACTGTCAGAGGGGCAATACTGAGGAAGCGCCGCACTGTCAGAGAGGCAGTACTGAGGGAGTGCCGCACTGTCGGAGGGACAGTACTGAGGGAGCGCCCCACTGTCGGAGGGGCAGTACTGAGGAACGCCGCACTGTCAGAGGGGCAGTACTGAGGGAGCGCCCCACTGTCGGAGGGGCAGTACTGAGGGAGCGCTGCCAGTCGAAGATGTGATATTTCGGTTGAGACTTTAAACTGCCTGTTCAGGTGAAAGTACAAGATTCTCTGGCTCTATTCCAGGAAGAGCAGTGCAAGTTTTCCCAATGTCTTGAGCCAACATTCTTCCCTCAACGCACACCAGCCAATCAGATCAGCTGGTCGTCTAATCTGGTGGGATCTTGCTGTATACAAAGTCACATAACAGCAGGCACTGTGCTTCAGTGTAACTTATTCTACCCGAAACGCTTTGCTAAGGTCCGGTATTTTTCTTTTTCTTTAATCCTAAACAGCCAAATTTATTCCATAAACTGATGTCACAAATATAATTCCTTCTGATAGGCACCTCAAATCTAATGTGGCTTCGAACTAACCTCACAAAGTGATGCCAAGAAATAAGGACTTCTGTAAGATTTGCTCGGCAAATTTTGAGGCAGTTCTGCGAATGATTCCATGATACATTTGTCAATTCTTTATTTCATACCAAATGTTTTTCTTTGAATTGTGTGAATAATTTACACACATTTTATACACGTGTGTTCTTTGATACCTTAATAACTCATTTGTAATTTTTGCACATTTTATGAAAAATGAAGGTACACAATGAATATTTATAATAAAAATGTCTGTGCCTGTCTTTTCTTCAACAACCACTTGTCATTTCTCTTCGTGTCCCTCACCTTCACAGAAATGCCAAACAGCGCAGAGGCAAAGAGAGTGAACTGAGCAGGGGGCGGGAGGGAGCATAGAAACATAGAAACATAGAAAATGGGTGCAGGAGTAGGCCATTCGGCCCTTCGAGCCTGCACCGCCATTCAACAAGATCATGGCTGATCATTCCCTCAGTACCCCTTTCCTGCTTTCTCTCCATACCCCTTGATCCCTTTAGCCGTAAGGGCCATATCTAACTCCCTCTTAAATATATCCAATGAATTGGCATCAACAACTCTCTGCGGCAGGGAATTCCACAGGTTAACAACTCTCTGAGTGAAGAAGTTTCTCCTCATCTCAGTCCTAAATGGCCTACCCCTTATCCTAAGACTGTGTCCCCTGGTTCTGGACTTCCCCAACATCGGGAACATTCTACTCGCATCGAACCTGTCCAGTCCCGTCAGAATCTTATATGTTTCTATGAGATCCCCTCTCATCCTTCTAAACTCCAGTGAATAAAGGCCCAGTTGATCCAGTCTCTTCTCATATGACAGTCCAGCCGTCCCTGGAATCAGTCTGGTGAACCTTCGCTGCACTCCCTCAATAGCAAGAACGTCCTTCCTCAGATTAGGAGACCAAAACTGAACACAATATTCCAGGTGAGGCCTCACTAAGGCCCTGTACAACTGCAGTAAGACCTCCTTGCTCCTATACTCAATTCCCCTAGCTATGAAGGCCAACATACCATTTGCCTTCTTCACTGCCTGTTCTTCACTGCCTGCTGTACCTACATGTCAACTTTCAGTGACTGATGAACCATGACACCCAGGTCTCGTTGCACCTCCCCTTTTCTTAATCTGCTGCCATTCAGATAATATTCTGCCTTCGTGTTTTTGCCCCCGAAATGGATAACCTCACATTTACCCAAATTATCCTGCATCTGCCATGCATTTGCCCACTCGCCTAACCTGTCCAAGTCACCCTGCAGCCTCTTAGCATCCTCCTCACAGCTCACACCACCGCCCAGTTTAGTGTCATCTGCAAACTTGGAGATATTACACTTAATTCCTTCATCTAAATCGTTAATATATATTGTAAAGAGCTGGGGTCCCAGCACTGAGCCCTGCGGCATCCCACTAGTCTCTGCCTGCCATTCTGAAAAGGACCCGTTTATCCCGACTCTCTGCTTCCTGTCTGCCAACCAGTTCTCTATCCACGTCAGTATATTACCCCCACTTTGATTTTGCACACCAATCTCTTGTGCGGGACCTTGTCAAAAGCCTTTTGAAAGTCTTTTCAACAGGTATAAGAACATAACTGGTGGTGGGGGGGGGGGGAGGGGGGGGAAGGTGTGGTTATAGGACACTGGGGAGGTGGGGTTATAGGGCACTGGGAGGGGGGTCATGTGATATAGGGCATGTGGGATTAAAGTGTGCTGGGGGGGCGATGGGGGCGTGTAATGTGTCTACATTGTGATCCTCCAAAAGATGTTAAGTATCACACTAAGTTGTTTACGTTCAGGCTAAAACTAGTAGGTGGATTTATTTGCAAGCAAGATAAT